>NC_084606.1:35615897-35773397 GCF_033807715.1 Cololabis saira
CCTCAATGAATTGTGGACGCCATTTGGTGTCTGTTGTGCTGTCAGATGCAGGGACATGGTTGTCCTCTTCACTTAGAGTTGCTTCCCTTAATTCATAACAGGGACAGTCCAACATACCTGCCTCTCTCTTGCAGAGACATGTGATGTCCCGGTATTTAACCTTGCCTGGTGACACACTCATCACTTGATGCACCCTCATTGTTCCTTTTATTGGAGTGATGACAGGTATCTGTTGTGTGATGAAAAAAGAGATATAAATAATTACATGTATTGGTAATTTATATAGGTTGGGAATTTTAAAAAGTAAGGGCTACATTTCTGTTATTTTATTACCTCTGGCTTTGATTCAACATCATCTTCACTGATGTAGAATAACTCCACTGAAGTGTTGGTACATTTCAGTTTTTCATAAAGGATCTGTGCATTAGGGATGTCCTCTCCATGTTTGACGGCTCTGTCTGCTGATCTCTTCAGCGCTCCACCAACACCATCTGGTGCCCCCTTGCCATGTCCTGCCTCAAAGTAATTCCAGTTGACATTTTCAAAGCCTAGTTTATATGGCTCTGTGGAGAGTAGGTAGAAGTTTCCTTTCTGCCGATACTGGGTGGCTGGCCCATCACTGAAGAAGTGAAGTCTTTTTACTCCAGGACACCTTTGCTTTACCATCTCAAGTACTGGGTCAAGGTGGGTCCAAATAGCTGTCGGGTCATGCCGCCGACTTGGAGAAATGGAGCAGAAGGCGAGAGGTGACTGGTCACCAGCAGTGTAAAGTACCCCTGTGTGGAGAGTTGCCTGTTGGTGCGATCCTCCAAAGTGGACGGATTGAATTTCTTGGCTGTATTTGCACAAGTAATTTTCACTAAAATCAATGTGCAGCATGCACTCATCAATGTTTAGGGTCTCTCTGATCTGTCTGTAGGCTGTATATTGCCATCTAATATTGAAGACATGTTGCTTAAATCTGCTGAGCCTTTCTTGAAATTGGCTAACCAGGTCAGACTCTGTTGTTCTGAGATCCCTCTTCACTGTAATCATTGAGGATTTTTCTTCTTTATGGATCCTTTCTGTGGTCCATTGTGCCACACAAACCTCTGCTTCCCCAGGTTGCTTAAGAGTTGCATTTGCATTGAAGATGCACTCCCTACACTCATTGTAAGCACATGCTTTTGCCTTTGGATCACACATGATTGAGTCGGCCATATCTTCAATGCTTTTGGTCGGCAATATACCACAACTGTGGAGCGCATTGGCCAGGAGTTGCGTGTTATCGTGTGTTTTGCACAAACATGTGTTGCGGTCAGCGTCTGTGGGTGTAACAACCCAAAATGGCCTGAGCCGGCAAAATGTGCTGTATGACAGCTGAGCATTTTGCTCAGAAAAAAATTTTCTGTGTAGATTTTTCAATGTGTCTGTGAGTAATCTTTTTTGCATTTTTTTCTTTTGTCGGGTGACTGTTTGTTTGCAGCCTGGTGTCCAACGGCTAACATCGTCACGGAGAAAAAAGGACCTCACTTTCCTCTTGATCTCCATAGCTGCACAGCTTTCTTTTCTCTTCACAGTTGCGCAAAGATCCACATTGAAAGTTGCACCTCTTTTTTTTGAGTAGCCAAAAGCTGTTTGTGTGTACTTCTGGAGTTTGTACTTTTTTAATATACTTCCAGAAGTTACCCAGGCAATCAGTTGTCTTTCTCTCTCAGTTTTTGCGTTTCTGTATTTTCTTCGGATGTTCTCAATCAGGGTGGTGTGAAATAATAGGACTCTCTTAATGGGGGACCTAACATTTTGGCTTCTTACCAGTTCCCTGAGTTTTGAATGAGGAGACGCTGATAGTGCTTCTTTCTTATTCCTCTGGTATCTCTTTTTGTATTTTTCTGCCTTTTTCTTTTCCTTTGCCAGTTTTTCTTTCAACTTTTCTAATTCTTTCATCAATTCCCTCCTCCTTCTTTCTCGAATCCTTTCTCCCTGAAGGCGTTGCCTAGAATATAGAAATTGTTGTCAGATTTTTAAAGTAATCAGTGTTGATTAGGCCTATTTCATCCCTAACCAATTATATTATATATTCACTCCTAACAACAACAAAATCATATTCAGATATGCACTTAGATATAAACTGTATGTACAGTAAATCAAATAATTCAAATTTAAATTTGCCATTCTAGAATGATTTGAGCATCTAACTAGGTAAGTACACAGAGGTAAGTATAACTAATAATATGAAATACTGTAGGTGACTATAATTAATAAATCATTTGGCCAAGAGTTATGTTTCATTTATATGTTTCCATACTACATTTACGCTAACCTTGAGGCCCCCGGCTGTGGGGGACTTTCTGGAGTTGAGGGAGGAGTCTGCAACACCATCATTGTTTGGGCTTTAGCTTTAGCTTTAGCTCTGGAAGCTTTCTTTTCCTCACTCCATTTCTTCCTTTGACTTCGCTTTCCTCTCTCAGTGAGTTCATTAATTCCCTTCTTCTTCCCTGTATCTCTATCTTTCTTCCATTTCTCCCTTTCTTTCTGAAGGTATGCTTCTCTTTTTTCAGGGTTTGCATTCCGGCGTTCTCTATACCGCCGTGCAGATTCTGCAGCACTCAGAGGCATGTCCTGAAAAATGCAGTGATTTCATGACAACAAGCAAATATATTTTTATAAATTACAAAATATTTTCTACTGCAGATGTTTCTAATTATCACAAAATTATACACGATTATCAACAAGATGAATTATATGTCCACCCTGTCATGTGCATGTCCACCCTGTCGGATCTGAGTGGCCGACAGGGTGGACATTTTGGTAGAACGACAGGGTGGACATTTTGAGCTTCAGTTAGCATAAAAGCTTAGAACAAACTGTCACTAGCTAACTAGCTAGCCTGTATTCTAATCACTTCCTGCATATTTCATGCTGACAGGGCTGACATCCTAAGCTTGGGTTGTGCAAGTAAGCAAACTTATACAAAGAAATTTTGTCAGTAGGAAAGCCAACTACTCACTCACCCCAGCCTTGAATTTCCCGCCACTGAAGAGAGAAAAAAAAACTGTTCTTGTGATGTCACTAGAGGGGATGACCTTTTCTGAAGGGGGCGGATCCTCCAATACGACAGGGTGGACAATCATTTAAGGGACGCACATAAACTCTTATTTTTTATTAAATATATATATGATTTTTATTACCAAATGATCAATACACTTAAGATGAGTAATATTTCATTTAACAAAATAATAATATGAAAAAAATGTTTTAATATTTTATGATTTGACTATATTTTACCCACATTGAAATTGAATGAGCAGTGCTTGGGACATAGCAAAATAGCATGCATCCTCTTATACAAACCTGCAGAAAACCTAGAAAATGTATCTAAAGAGCCAAGTACTGCTTTTTTAGGAATGTAAAAACTTATTCCCATATTACACAGCCTTTATTGCTTATTTTTATGTTACGTTAACATGGCAAATGAAATATGTATGTACAGGACACCAAAAGGTCCCCTTCAGCGATATTGACCCGTATACCGATTTTCGTGCATGTACGTCAAACCGTATTGTGGGGCTTGAGGCACAAAGTTTTCTAGGGGGCGCTGTTGAGCCGTTAGGCCACGCCCATTAATGCAAACCATTAAATATATATAATATATCATTTCTTGCCAGGCCTGGCTTGCGTGCAAAATTTGGTGACTTTTGGGGAACTATCAAATATGGACCAATCAGATGAAGGGGGGGCGCGCTTTTTGGGGTCTAGCGTCGCCACGGTAACGCTTTTGACTGAGAAAAGTAATGCTGTGTAATGTTGAGCTATCTTGCCACGCACATTTTGATGTATAACACACCTGGGTGCACGTTATGGTTCGGGCCGTATTAATGGCCAAAGAAGTGGCATAAACTGCGCCAAAATTACACAATTAATTCAAAATGGCCGACTTCCTGTTCGGTTTCAGCCATGGCGCCAAGAGACTTTTCTTTAAGTTGCAACATGATACATGTGTGTACCGATTTTCGTGGATGTACGTCAAACTATTGTGGGGCTTGAGGCACAACGTTTTTTCTGTATGGACCAATCCAGATGAAGGGGGGGCACGCTTTTTGGCGTCTAGCATCGCCATGGTAACGCTTTTGACTGAGAAAAGTAATGCGCGTCGTTGCATGATGGATACGCACATTTTGATGTATAACACACCTGGGTGCACGTTACGGTTCGGACCGCAATAACTGCCAAAGGAATGGCATAAATTGCGCCAAAATTACACGATTAATTCAAAATGGCCGACTTCCTGTTCGGTTTTGGCCATGGCGCCAAGAGACTTTTCTTTAAGTTGCAACATGATACATGTGTGTACCGATTTTCGTGGATGTACGTCAAACTATTGTGGGGCTTGAGGCACAAAGTTTTTTCTGTATGGACCGATCAGATGAAGGGGGGGCACGCTTTTTGGCGTCTAGCGTCGCCATGGTAACGCTTTTGACTGAGAAAAGTAATGCGCGTCGTTGCATGATGGAGACGCACATTTTGATGTATAACACACCTGGGTGCACGTTACGGTTCGGACCGCAATAACTGCCAAAGGAATGGCATAAATTGCGCCAAAATTACAGGATTAATTCAAAATGGCCGACTTCCTTTTCGGTTTCGGCCATGGCGCCAAGAGACTTTTCTTTAAGTTGCGACATGATACAGGTGTGTACCGATTTTCGTGCATGTACGTCAAACCGTATTGTGGGGCTTGAGGCACAAAGTTTTCTAGGGGGCGCTGTTGAGCCATCTTGTTGAGCCATTTTGCGTGAAATGCCCACGACCTCTCACCACTATTTCCCGTGGCACCAGTACGGAAAGTGGTGTGAGCACCACAGATATTGTACCTATGCGAAGTCAATTGGGATCCGTTGTCGTGATATATACACGGATTATTACATTATTATTATTTATATATCATTCTTTATTATAGTGGCTAAGTTATGAGTTTTTGATGCGCAAGTTACTGTTTGTTACTGTCAGTTTGTAAAAGCATGTTTTTAACTCTGTTTTAACAGTGTTTTATTGATGTTTTAATGGTTTTTGACGATGTTTAAGTGCTAAAATTCGGATATTGTACCTATGCAAAGTCATTTGGGATCCGTTGTCGTGATATACGGGACTGTCTCAGAAAAGGCATAATATTGCAAGCCATTTAATATTTTAATATTTCTGATTATGGCTTACAGCTTAAGAAAACTCACATATCCTATCTCAAAATATTAGAATATTTCCTCAGACCAAGTAAAAAAAAAGATTTATAACAGCAAAACAAAATCAAACATTTGAAAATGTCCATTAATGCACTCAGTACTTGGTTGGGAATCCTTTTGCACGGATCTGCATCAATTCGGCGTGGCATGGAGGCAATCAGCCTGTGGCATTACTGAGGTGTTATGGATGCGCAGGATGCTTCAATAGCGGCCTTTAGCTCATTTGCATTGTTGGGTCTGGTGTCTTTCAGCTTCTTCTTCACAATATCCCACAAATACTCTATGGGGCTCAGGTCAGGGGAATTGGCAGGCCAATCGAGGACAGTAATGCCATGGTCAGTACACCATTTACTGGTGGCTTTGGCACTGTGGGCAGGTGCCAGATCATGCTGGAAAATGAAATCAATTCAATTCAATTCAATTTTATTTATATAGCGTCTAATACAACAGAGTTGTCTCTAGACGCTTTACAGAGACCCATACCCAGAACATGACCCCCGAGCAGTTATTACATAAACAATGGCAGGTAAAAACTCCCCTAGTGGGAGAAAAACCTTAAGCCAAACAGTGGCAAGGAAAAACTCCCCTTTAGGAGGGAAGAAACCTTGAGCAGGACCAGGCTCATAAGGGGGGACCCTCCTGCCGAGGGCCAGACTGGTGGGTCAGGGACGGCAACAGCACAGCAGGCAGGTGGAAGCAGCAACGGGATGACCAGGGGTGGGGACCGCAGGCCAGCACGCAGCTCCCGAAGCTCTGGCCCAATCAGCAAGTCCCAGGTTGGGGTGCAGGGTCAGGGAAAGACTTGTGCTCCGTAATGCAAGCTACAAGCCGCCCACGACCACCTGCAGGACAAAAGAGAGAAAAGGGAGGAGAAGGGGGGGCCAGCAACAGGATGACCAGGGGTGGGGACCGCAGGCCAGCACGCAGCTCCCGAAGCTCCGGCCCAATCAGCAAGTCCCAGGTTGGGGTGCAGGGTCGGGGAAAGACTTGTGCTCTGTAATGCAAGCTACAAGCCACCCACGACCACCTGCAGGTTCCGGTGTCCGGCAAAGGATGCTGCAACATGGACAAAAAAGAGAAAAGGGAGGAGAAGGGGGGGCCAGCACAAGAAACCACAGGAGCGACTCTGACACACTAAAGTTTACACTACCTAGAGATTTACCAACACCAGCTAGAGGTTTACTAAACACTAACTATAGGCTTTACTAAACAGAAATGTTTTAAGTTTAGTTTTAAAGGTGGAGGTGGTGTCAGCCCCCTTAACCCAGATTGGAAGTTGGTTCCATAGCAGTGGTGCCTGATAGCAGAACGCCCGCCCTCCAAATCTACATTTAGATACTCTAGGAACTACGAGTAAACCTGCACTCTGAGAACGGAGAGCTCTGACAGGAACATAAGGCACTATCAGGTCTTGCAAATAATGCGGAGCTAAGCCGTTTTGGGCTTTATACGCAAGTAATAAAATTTTAAATTGGATTCTGAATTTTACGGGTAACCAATGGAGCGACGCTAACACTGGAGAGACGTGGTCTCTCCTGCTAATTCCTGTCAGTACTCGTGCTGCTGCATTTTGGATCAGCTGGAGCCTATTCAGCAAATTACTTGGACATCCTGCTAACAACACATTACAGTAATCTAGTCTAGAAGATACAAACGCATGAACTAGTTTTTCTGCATCACTCTGCGAGAGGATTTTCCTAATATTTGCAATATTACGGAGATGGAAAAAGGCTATTTTACAAACCTGATTGACATATGGTTTAAACGACAAATCCTGATCGAAAACAACACCAAGGTTTCTCACAGTTGCACTGGAAGCCATCGCAACACCATCTAATCCCTTCCTAAGATGCTCTGGACCAAGAATGATAACCTCTGTTTTATCTGAATTTAGAAGCAGGAAATTTCTGGACATCCAGTCCTTGATGTCCCTAAGACATGCCTGAAGTTTAACTAACGGTTCTGTTTCATCCGGCTTCATAGACAAATAGAGCTGCGTATCATCAGCATAACAATGAAAGTGTATGCCGTGATTCTGGATTATACTTCCCAACGGCTGCATGTATAAACTGAACAAGATTGGCCCTAGCACTGAACCCTGCGGAACACCATAACAGACCCTTGACTGTTCTGAAGAAACCTCATGTACATGAACAAACTGGAACCTGTCAGATAGGTATGATTTAAACCAACATAGAGCTGTCCCTTTAATCCCATCTCCATAGAGCTTTTCAGCAGACGGAAGCATGTAGTGCTCTAAAATCTCTTGGTACACAGCTGCATTTACTCTGGACTTGATGAAACACAGTGGACCAACACCAGCAGCTGACATGGCTCCCCAAACTATCGCTAACTGTGGGAACTTCACACTGGATTTCAAGCAACTTGCTCCTCACCAGCCTTTCTCCAGACTCTGGCGCCTTGACTTCCAAATGAAATACAAAACTTTCTTTCGTCTGAAAAGAGGACTTTGGACCACTCTGCAACTGTCCAGTGCTTCTTTTCCATAGCCCAAGTCAGACGTTTCTTCCGTTGTCTTGAGTTCAGAAGTGGCTTGACCATGGGAATACGGCTATTGTAGCCCATTTCCCGGACACGTCTGTGAACAGTGGCTTTTGATACCTGGACTCCAGCTTCAGTCCACTGTCTTTGAAGCTCCCCCAAATTCTGGACGCGACTCTTCTTCACAATGCTGTTACGGCTGCGATCATCTCTCTTACGGCTGCGATCATCTCTCTTGGTTGTGCAGCGTTTTCTTGCCCCAAGAAACGCCATAACAGACCCTTGACTGTTCTGAAGAAACCTCATGTACATGAACAAACTGGAACCTGTCAGATAGGTATGATTTAAACCAACATAGAGCTGTCCCTTTAATCCCAACAACATGCTCTAACCTGTGCAGTAAAATGCCATGATCTATAGTGTCAAAAGCAGCACTGAGGTCCAGTAGAACCAGTATGGACACTAATCCCTTATCTGAGGCCATAAGGAGGTCATTCGTGACTCGAACAAGTGCTGTCTCTGTGCTATGATGCATTCTGAACCCTGACTGAAAGACTTCAAACAGATCATTTCTATACAAATAGTCACATAACTGGCTTGAAACTGCCTTTTCCAGAATTTTAGACACAAATGGAAGGTTGGAAATTGGTCTATAATTAGCTAAGGTGTCTGGGTCAAGAGAAGGTTTTTTAAGTAAAGGTTTAATTACTGCGACTTTGAAAACCTGTGGTACATATCCTAAACTTAGGGATAAGTTAATTTGGTCCAGTATTGTCGTACCAATAAGAGAAAAAATATGTTTGAATAGTCGAGTCGGGATGGGGTCTAACAACAGTACCTAATCACACCAACCATACTGTAAGGTTTTGCACATACTTCTGACGATGTATAAGATTTGTACAACAATTTACAATAAGTACAAAAGAAGAATAATAGGCAGACCCAAACACGTAGCTATCAACATGTAGGATTTCCCAAGAGTCCAACCTGGAGGAATGATTCAATCCCTGTCCCTAAAGGAAAAATCATGTATTAATTAACATAAATTAATTAGTAAATCAACAAAACTTATGTTCCTTCCAAAAGAAGAGCAGATTGTGTAAAAACTGTCAAGTATGTCATAATCATAAAAAATCTATCTATCTATTGAAACATAAATCAGAAAAAATAAAAGGCAGAAATTCATTAGTTGTGTTAAGTGTAAAACAATGACATGTCAGGACCCTCATTGTGGACCAAGACATTAAGTTGTTTGAATTTATTTTTAAACACTCTGATAAATTAAGTTTCCATACTTACTTAATACTAAATTTTGAAGATATTTGTCGGTGAATCATAACAATTTTAAAGCATAATCATGGTTTACGTTAAAGAGTGACAATCCAACGTTTATTTAACTGTAACAGTAATGTGTCTTTGGTGATGTTACATCTAGTGATGAATGTGTGTGTAGAAATTGTGGAGGTTACTTATGCACTCGTGCGTGCTGGACCAGGATTGGTTGAGGGTTCCAGAGCTAGAAGAGGATTGGCTACATGGATCTGCACCAACAGGATGAGACTACCAGGATGATGGATGAGAGAGAGGCTCATCCAGATCTCCCTCCTTCCTCATCCAGACACTTGTGGTTGTGGTACCAACACCGTTGTAGAATTGTAGAGTTTATAGGAGTGGGCTGACATTTGTTTTGATCCTAGTTTTCTTATGTTTATTTTAGTTAGGGAGGGATGTAATTATCTTTTGGTTTATTTAGGTTTGACAGGTAGGTTTGGGTTATTTCAGGAAGTTCTGTTTTGTTATTTTGGCCTTGGTCCACTCTGAAGCTTTAACCTTAGTTTCTTAGAAAATACTTGTGAATTAAATAAAATATCATTTTTCAAACTGATCAGGAGATGGGGCATCTTTGTCCTTCTGGGACAACTAGACAGGGCGTAATGGTGACATAGCAGCTCAGTGGCTTTGGCCGTTGACCTGTTCTACCAGCTGAGAATCTACATCAAGATGTAATATTTCAACATTGTTTATTCACTTGTAAGAGTGAAAGCTGCACTTTTCCTAAACAAACATAAATCTAATGACAGCAGCAATATAACTTATTTGTACAATAAATAACGATCTTGATAAAAACAAATCATCTGATCTACGATGGCAGCACGGTGGCTTAGTGGTTAGCACTGTTGCCTCACAGCAAAAAGGTCCCCGGTTCGACTCCCAGGCCCGGCAGGGGCCTTTCTGTGTGGAGTTTGCATGTTCTCCCCGTGCTTGCGTGGGTTCTCTCCGGGTACTCCGGCTTCCTCCCACAGTCCAAAAACATGCATATTAGGTTAATTGGTGATTCTAAATTGCCTGTAGGTGTGAGCGTGAGTGTGGTTGTGAGCATGGTTTGTGTGTTTATATGTGGCCCTGTGATGGACTGGTGACCTGTCCAGGGTGTAACCCCTGCCTCTCACCTGAAATGAGCTGGGATAGGCTCCAGTAGACCCCCCCGTGACCGTGAATTGTTCCCAAACAAAGAAACCGTGACAGACCTTAATCCTTTATATGTCACTCAACCAAATACTTGGAATTTGAACAATTCAACCAAAACACAATTATTGGAGAATATTATAAAAGTTCTACTTTGTAAGTATGTTTACTTAAGCTACCAAATCTGGTAATTGAGGTAAAGTTGTAGGTGCAGCATGATCATAAAGTCACACTGAAAAGGTCTCAGGTGAATAAATCCTGTTGGATGTGGTCATGAACTTTCTTTTTCACAGTAATGTGGACAGATGAGTACTGTAGGTCTCAGATGAACAAAGCTTAACTACTCATTTACGGGTCTAAGTGATCTTGAACTGTGTTGTTAAGTCAGTCCCTCAACGGGATTCCGGGACTCCGGGACTCCGTGACTCCGTGACCCTTGGGGTGTCCGCCGGGGTGGCCCCGGGGGGGGTGGGGCCGGGTCCGGGGATCGGGCCTCCCCTGACCGGGGGGTGCACGGGCGGGCGCGGCGGCGGGGTGGCACCATTTCCAGGTGTCTGTCTTATGTTGTCAGTATGAATGGGGGGATGTTGGACCGTTTCCCCCTCCGTTTGGGGCGCCCGTGGAGGTACGGTGGGGCCCTGGCCCGGCTCGGAGGGCCGGCCCCCGTCTACTGGATGGCCGGTGGGGGAACGCGGGTGTCTTACCAGGGCCGGCTTTGCTGGTCCTGCCTCCTGGCTTCGGCCTCCGCTCCCCCTCCTTCCCCCCCTACACGATTCATACGCACATAGGCGAAGGGGCGGGGGGTCCGGGTCGTGGGGGGCATTGTCCCGCGTGGCCCGGCACTGCACATTCAACACTTAATAAAAACATTTGACAAGGACACGTAGTTCGGGAGGGGGGGGGTGTCGGTGTCAAATCGATACTTGGCCCTCCCCCTCCCTGTTTTTATGGCATTAATCACATGCACTCAACACCAGGGGCGGGAGGGGGTCCAACATCATCCGCGTTCCCTCGCCGGCCTGGGATAGGTGGGTCGGGATACCCGGGCCTGGCGGGGCTTGCCGTGCAGCCTGGGGTGCCTTCTGGCGGTGCTGGACCCCCCCGGGGAGGGGGAAACGGTGCGTGATTGTGTGTCTGTGTCGGTGAGAATGCGGTGGGGAAGGGTCCTGCCATGGAGGATTTGAGCCTCCATTGACAGGACATCAAAACTTAATAATTTATCAATATTATATTATACAAAGATGGTTATTATTATTATTATTATTATTATTAGTATTAGTATTATTATTATGTATAGTATATCTTATTATTAGTATAGGTATCGGATAGGTGAATGGATGAATGAATGGGATGCCTGGGTCTGGGGCCCTCCGTTGTCGGGCCCGCGTGGGTGTCGCCCTGTTGGGGGGTTCTCTCTCTCAGTGAGACACTGAGATTATATGTTCAAATATAAGACACAGGATTTATTTTTAATGATGGCACAAAACACAAGTTAGACTGAAAGCATAAACCTTTATTAGTCACGTTACACACAAGTAAAGATGAACACTAAGTAGTTACTGTATTTACTTCTGATGATTAAGTATCCACATATACTGACAATAATTAACAGACATTTAGAGATCAGTCAGTGATTTTCTTTTGACAAATCAAATGAGAACAAAATATTCACGAGTGAAAAGATTTATTTTAAACACAAGTAATGAAGGCTGTTTACAGTCATCATTGGTTACTCTTGAACGTTTTCTTTGATATTTCTCCAAAATACTGTAAAGTCCACTTTATAATGATGTACTTCAGCAAAATAGTTGTACTTTGAAAGCTAAAAAAAAGAAAAGATAAAAAGAAAGCATATGCCTAAAAGTAAATACAGTCATGATCGTAATGCTTTACATTCTGGAATGAGAAATCAGAAAAGCACTCGACTTATTTTATAATGTGAGATTTGTATTAAAACCAACATTTCATTTCAGTCAGTGATTTCAGATAACCTCTATAACCTCTGCTGCTCCCAAAGTGATCGAAAAGAAGAATAAACTCAATCACATGACAATGTTTTTAACAAAAAAAGTAAAAATGAAAACTTGTCATTTAAAAACTAAAGAAAATCTTTACTTTGATTTGGTAAATATTGTAAGAATGTAAGAAATGACTTAATGACAAAAAATAGTTGCACAAGAAAGTAAATCAGATTACTTTTTATCGTTATAAGCAAATGTAGATAAAAGTAAACCACATCCATCTGTTTTCTCATATCAGTATTTCTAAACCTTTTTGATTTGATTTGTATCTATATGTTTTACCAAACTTGAAGTTGTTAATAAAGAAACTTTAAGAAAGTTAAAAAGACACAGCATCCAGAGTGGAAGGTTCACTTTCACCATCAAAGAGAGTGAGGTTGAATATAATCAGTCTCAGCTCATGTTAAATGAGTTTTTTAGGCTTGTTTCTGCCTGTTGTTTTGTAATTTTCCCCCAAGTTTCAGGAATGTCAGCTGGCTCTGCCTTATATGCTTTAGCAAAATCCCTGTTGTACTTGTTCATCACATATTTCCAGAAGTTTGATGCCTCAAGACTCCCATCAGGAGGAATGTGCCAGTCTGGGAAGATTTCCCTGTAAGTCTTGTAAGGATGCCACTCTTTGTTAGTGGCGCTGCAGCGAAAGCGGAGGTCACTGATCACAAGAGATGTGCACATGTCAGTTACAAGTTTTTTTGAACTGTCCCACCTGGAGTTACCCAGACCTTCTGGTCGATGCAGGGAAGCAAAGTGATCTTTATGTTTGTCTCCTCCTGCTTCACAGGGAACTTTACAGAACGGACACTGTTTCCCACAACCAACCACTCTGTTGAAAAGCTCAGTCTGAGGATTCACACGGAGATTTTCTAGTTTTATCTCAAAGGTTGTGCATTCAAACTTCTTCTTAAGAGTTTCTTCCATCTTCTCCACAGACTCAGTTAACCAATCAGCAAACTGCTCCCGGTCAGCGTTGTTCAAGATCATGAAGGCACCAAGAGCATCCTGGGAAATGACCAGTTTATCACCGAGTTCTTTGCAGATGTGTTCAACAAATGTCTTCAGGTCAGCACTCTTCTCTGATTTGGCCTTTTTCATGGCGTCCTTTATATTTTTGATGCTCCACTTGAGATGTGCTTCCTCATACCCAGATGTTTTAGATGCATCTGAGAAGTGCTTCTTTGTTTGTCCAAGTATCCATGTTTTTACATAATCCTCATAATTGCAAATGCAGCTCAGATAGCTGTTGAAGTCTTCCTTTGACAGCAAATCCATCAGAACTGAACCCTGGAAGGAGGTTCGTGTGCCGAACGCTTTACTTTTCATCATTTCATCGGTGATATTCGTACCCAGAGAACGGTAGACAAAGTCTTCAACAGCAGGTTTCAGACATTGTTCTGTGAACTCTTCAGCCTTCTTCTGGCACTGGTCTCGTTTGTGGAAAAGATCATTGAAATCTGCACAGAACTTTTCCTTGTTTTTATCCAGAAGGATCTTGGGGTCATTTGCTTGCATGAAGTCTTCTTGCATTCTCTGAAAGTTTCTGGCTGCAACTGCACAGATGTGCTGCTTTAGAGAAAGGTCAAACTCAATGTCTGTGTCAACATCAGCCTTGTTCAGCATATCATCAATGATGCGAAGGATCTCCTGGATGTAAGTATTGTGGTAGTTGGTTTTTCTTTTCGTTTTCTCTGTTATAGAATCTTGGCAAGCAGCTATGATGTTGTCAGCCACTTTTTGTCTGGCTTTTATAAGATCTTGACCTTTAAACCAATGCATGACTGTGTGTGTTATGTCTTTTAATAATCCTTCAGGTTTGTATTTGAAAGCTGCCAACCCAAACTCTTGGAGAGGTTTTTTATTCAGGAGTTCACATGCATGACTCCCCTTGTATGAAACATTTTCTCTCAGATAGTGGCTCACGTCTGTGAAGACATCTGTGCGTTTTAGTTCAGAGAAAGACATTTTCTTCAGTGTTTCACTCCACATCTCATCAAACTCTTCGTTTAACACTTCGTCTGTCATTTGCACATTTTTTGTGCAGTCAGCAATTAATCCACTCACTGCTTTTTCTATTTCTTTTGTATGGTTCTCCTTAATTTTGTCGACTTCTTTCAGTCCCCGTTTGATATCAACTGCTGCTATGAGCTGATTTATGACAGAATTTTCCAATTCTCGACGAATGTTTCTTGCACTGTTTTTAAATTCCTCTTTGTATCCTTCAACCAGATAGACATGTCCATCTGTCTGTTTGAAGTATTCCTCCAGATTGTCAAGGAGCTTATTCTCCCATTTAGACAGCTCTGTGGTTGCTTTCCGTTTTAACTGAGTAAGGAATTCTTCCATATCAGATATTTCAGACTGTGCAGCGACTGTTCCAAAGTTGGAAATCTTTGTTTCTGCGTTGCTAATCCAGCTGTACATAGCTTTCTTGAATTCCCACTCCCATCCGTTGAACTCTGTGCAGAGCTTCATGTATGCTTCAGCTACAAGGCTGTTTCTGAAGCTGAAGATGAAGTTTTCGTGCTTCACAGCATTCCACAGACTGGTCACCCACTCTTTAAACTGCAACAAATCATCAGCAGATGATACACACTCTCTCAGTTGTTGGATGATGTTCTTCTTGAGGTCATATAAAGTCTGGCTGTATCCCACATTGACTGGTGCCATTGGTGGGTTTCCATTCCAGAGTCCAGGAACGTAGCAGTTCCCCGTGTCTGGACTGTACTCCATCACATCAGTGAAGCTTTTGTTCTCCTCTCTCGTTTCCATTTTGGCTGCTGCTTGGGTCATCTCATTTAACTGTTCCAGGATCAGTTTTCTGTCTCGTAGGTTCTTCTCATGAGCAGAAACATCAGAAACGTTTTGATGAACAAACTGACATTTTGGTTTTTTGCCCACCTCCTTCATCCGGAGGAAAGCATGAACCACTATTTGCAGAATGTCCTTCATTTCAGTTGAATTCTCCATTGCAATATTGATAATGGTGATATCACTCAGCCCCACCACAAATGTTGCAAGCTCATTGTCATGCTCATAGCTGTTGTCCAGCTGAGCAAGTTCTGGTGACTTTAAACCCTCGGTGTCAATGATCACCATGAAGTCACAGCCAAATTCTCTTTTGATGTCTTCATTGAGTCTGATGAGCAG
Source organism: Cololabis saira (assembly GCF_033807715.1). Taxonomy (NCBI): domain Eukaryota; kingdom Metazoa; phylum Chordata; class Actinopteri; order Beloniformes; family Belonidae; genus Cololabis; species Cololabis saira. Next base: position 35,631,250 of record NC_084606.1, read on the forward strand.
CATGAAGGCACCGCGAGTACATCGACCACTGCTGACTGCAAACTGCACTCCAAACATGGTGTTCAGGAGAGTGGACTTTCCAGTGCTCTGAACTCCAAGAACTGTAACTACCCGTATTTTGTTCTTTGGAGACACCAAGTGATTCAGCTGAGTGAGAACCTCACTCACCCATCTCAGAGGTATGTTGGATGCATCTCCATCAACAAGTTCAAGAGGAAACCGATCAAGCAACAACTGTGCACAGAGTTTGGGCAGATGTTGCAACTGTTGACGTGATGGGTCTGTTTGTGGAAGTGAGAGGGAAGCTTCATAGATCTGACCCATTTCACGGAAGAAATGTTCAGTCCCCAGAGAGCTGTTGGAAAGTTGTCTGTCAATTTCTTTCACCTCTTCTTTGTTTGCAGAATCTTTGCACTTTTCTTTGTACAGCTCTCTTAGTGCAGAGAGTTTTAAACGAGAGACGTTATCAAGGTTCATTCGCATCCATTTCAGGAAATAACATCTTTCTATTCCTGGTCTGGATATTGCATTGATGAAGCATGTCATTGCTGGGGACATATCATAAGAGTTCTGCTTTTTCCGGAGTTCCTCTTTCTGCTGCTCAAGGTCACTTTTGTACATTTCTACGTTCTTAGAGCCAACTTTTTTTAGGCGAAATTCCTCTTTTTCTAAGCGAGTCAGTTCCTTCCATGTTTGGCCTTGCAGGGGAAGTTGTTCATCTTTGTACTGAAAGAGGTTTTGAATTTCTTTAGTGATGCCATCTGCACTCTTCTTTCCAGCCTGACATTCTGGAGAATCTTCATCAACCAAGATTCCCAGTTCATGAGCAATGTCAACCATATTTGCTATTGGCATCTTCATCTGCGGTTTCTCAACTACATCACAGACTGTTTTTCTAAAACGTTTGATAAAATCTGCATTTTTTGTCTCTTCTGTCTTAATAATAATGTTGTTTTTCCTCAAGCCCAATTTGGTAGCTACACTTTTAAGAGCATTTGAGGTGACGTTCTTGCTCTCAATGTTTCCAACCAAGAAGATCTGAGCCTTCTGGTTTTGGTTTGTGAAAAGTTTACAATCAAACTCCAGATTGTCAAAGAACACAAAAACTGCTGCAGATGTCTGACACAGAAAGGAGTATTGTGTTTCAAATGAAGCAATGTCCCCATGAAGATTAGCAACAGCCACTGGTTGATTGAAAAGGTCGATGTCTGTGTTCCCACCAGGAAGATACCAGGTGATTTCTGTCAGTCCGTTGGATATTCTTTTTGGACTGTCACCACCCTCCATGTTGTGGTCAACAAAGGTGTCGTGGTACTGCTGAGAATTGCTGAGAAGCTTGTTGAGGATCTCTGACTTTGACAAGGAGCAGTTACCCAGTCTCACAAAAGAGATCATTGGAACTTGAGAATCAACTATTCTTTCTTCAATGAAACCCTTGGATTGTGAAAGAGCTGGAGGTCTGTACTTCTTAACAATGTCTCTCATGGCCCACAGCATGAGTGTACACTGTTCTGTATCACATTTGGGAAGCAGCAGAGGCACAGAGAACTGACACATCGACATTTTTAGTGTCATTTCTTGTTGTACAAAAGCATCTGAACACAGAAAGAGAGCAGTGATTATGTCGAGAGGGTTTAGTGTGTCACCTGTCTTTGGACTGACAAGTAGATCACTGAAATCTAACTCACTCCCTGATGAATCATCATACGTTGACTCAAAAGCTGACGTGCACTTCATATTTCTAGCTGTTACATTAACCATCATCAGTTTCTTCAGAAAATACCATGGAAGATCTGATTTACTCTTGACAGGAACATCAGTGATGGTCTTCTCATCAATCTCCAGGATCTTGCTGAGTGTTAGCTTCTCTCTGTAGTACGGCGTCAACCCCAGATCCTCCAACAGGCTCTCCAGGTCGTTCTCTGTGGAGATACAGAAAATATTTATAAAATAATTGCCTAATTGCCTTATTTTTAACAAACAAAATATGGAACAGGGATGGTGAGGACTGCATTGACTATCATCAACTGGGTTAATAAGACCCAGATTTCTGCTCCAGGCACCATGTGCGCTCACAATGAAAAAATAAATAAACAATTACAGCCAATACAATCTTCTCTGTTCTGCAGCCTTACGGTGTTGCAACCCAGTCTCACACAAAAACGTACCCTGCCTACGTTGGTCCAAAGTGCAAAAACGTAGAGGGGCTACAATATTAGCCCTTGAAATGTATAACTGTTACGTTTTTTTAGCCCTTAAAACGTATAACTGTTACATTTTTCTGCCGATTCGTTTTGCGCCCAAGTCACGTGACTTTTAAGATTCTGGCCGTGATACCAACAAACACGGTGGACATTTTTCCTTTTTGAGTGAAGAAAATCAATATTTTGAGTTAGTTTCTGCATAGAAATGCGTTTTGATTACATTTCTAGCAATACATATTTCACTTTCATAATATTCACTCAGTAAATGTATATAATCTCTTGCTTGCTCGTGGTTGCAAGGTTTTTTCAGATCTCGTCAGAATAATGTAAATCTGGAACGTTTTAAAAACGTGAAATGGTTACATTTTTGGTTGCTGTACACGCTGTGAAGAAAATCAATATTTTGAGTTAGTTTCTGCATAGAAATGCGTTTTGATTACATTTCTAGCAATACATATTTCACTTTCATAATATTCACTCAGTAAATGTATATAATCTCTTGCTTGCTCGTGGTTGCAAGGTTTTTTCAGATCTCGTCAGAATAATGTAAATCTGGAACGTTTTAAAAACGTGAAATGGTTACATTTTTGGTTGCTGTACACGCTGTGAAGAAAATCAATATTTTGAGTTAGTTTCTGCATAGAAATGCGTTTTGATTGCATTTCTAGCAATACATATTTCACTTTCATAATATTCACTCAGTAAATGTATATAATCTCTTGCTTGCTCGTGGTTGCAAGGTTTTTTCAGATCTCGTCAGAATAATGTAAATCTGGAACGTTTTAAAAACGTGAAATGGTTACATTTTTGGTTGCTGTACACGCTGTGAAGAAAATCAATATTTTGAGTTAGTTTCTGCATAGAAATGCGTTTTGATTACATTTCTAGCAATACATATTTCACTTTCATAATATTCACTCAGTAAATGTATATAATCTCTTGCTTGCTCGTGGTTGCAAGGTTTTTTCAGATCTCGTCAGAATAATGTAAATCTGGAACGTTTTAAAAACGTGAAATGGTTACATTTTTGGTTGCTTTACACGCTGTGAAGAAAATCAATATTTTGAGTTAGTTTCTGCATAGAAATGCGTTTTGATTACATTTCTAGCAATACATATTTCACTTTCATAATATTCACTCAGTAAATGTATATAATCTCTTGCTTGCTCGTGGTTGCAAGGTTTTTTCAGATCTCGTCAGAATAATGTAAATCTGGAACGTTTTAAAAACGTGAAATGGTTACATTTTTGGTTGCTGTACACGCTGTGAAGAAAATCAATATTTTGAGTTAGTTTCTGCATAGAAATGCGTTTTGATTACATTTCTAGCAATACATATTTCACTTTCATAATATTCACTCAGTAAATGTATATAATCTCTTGCTTGCTCGTGGTTGCAAGGTTTTTTCAGATCTCGTCAGAATAATGTAAAACTGGAACGTTTTAATAACATGAAATGGTTACATTTTTGGTTGCTGGACACGCTGTGGAAAAAATCTGTATTTTGAGTTAGTTTCTGCATAGAAATGGGTTTTGATTACATTTCTAGCAATACATATTTCACTTTCATAATATTCACTCAATAAATGTACATAATCTCTTGCTTGCTCTGGTTGCAAGGTTTTTCAGATCTCGTCAGAATACCCTGGCTACGTTGGTCCAAATGCAAAAACGTAGAGGGGTTACAATATTAGCCCTTGAAATGTATAACTGTTACATTTTTCTAGCCCTTGAAATGTATAACTGTTACATTTAAGGAAAAATAAAATTGCTGCCATTTCTTTGATTCTCGGTCTAAATTGCAATATTTTAAGATAGTTTCGCCATGAAAAGCAGATTTTATCATATTCATAGCAAGAAATATATTTTGGTTATTTTACCCTCATTTAATGGATCTTATTGACGGAAATGTATGAACCATGTGCTTGTTTTACTTCCTTTGAGTAATAAAACCACCAATTCTCTTGCATGGCCCCGTTATTAAAATATATGCCAGGCCCAGTGCTTAATTTCTAAAGTGGGAGGTCCCGGAGCGCAGACGATGAGTGGCTCCGGTGCGAGAGAAAAAAAACACACACACACACACACACACACACACACACACACACACACACACTGTTGAACTGTCCGTTTTGACGTTAACTGCGATTTTCACAATGATATCTGCAACATTTCTTAAGGCAGAAACACCACTGTATCATTGTTAATTACACAACATTAGTGGGTTAATTTCCTGCAAACCAATTTTCATGTTTTTCCCTTCGATTGTGAGAAAAAAAAGAGTTGTTTCACGCTGAGAGCATCATGCCAGCCAATCAGAATCCTGGAAAAAACATCAACAAATGACACGTGTAACTTCCAGGCTGATTTATGGTTCCGCGTTACACCAACGCAGAGCCTACGGCGGAAGTGATACTAGTAGCTGATTGGCCGATATGTGATCATCATCATCATCATCACCACTTCCATCATCATCATCATCATCATCATCATCATCATCAACATCATCATCGCTACCACCATCATCATCATCACCATCACCATCATCATCATCATCCTCAGTCAAGTCAAATTGCACGTGCGAGGTCCCGTTCATCGCTGCTTGCAGCTTTAATTTATATATAACTATTTTAACATTTCTAAACACAAAAACACGAAAGTGTCCTTGATAATTCAATAATACAATAGGTTCATGTTAAGGACATCCGTTTTAATTAGTTCTCCTTCGATTATGAGATGTTATTAATGCTCAGTAGACACAGGAGGTTTGTTATGTATTGTTATGAGGCCTATTTCGTGTCTATTTTTGAACAGTTCACTAATGCTTTGAGCTAGGAAGCTGAAATTCTAGACTCTGTATCAAGAGGTGACTTTCATCCACTGTGCGGATTTTCAGATCTGTGTGACCTTCGGAAGTGTCAAAGGTCACCCCGTCTGTTGCTTTTCGGCCTGCTAAGACTATTTCGTGCCTTTTTTTGCATAGTTCATTAACGCTTTGAGCTAGGAAGCTGAAATTCTAGACTCTGTATCAGGAGGTGACTTTCATCCACTGTGCGGATTTTCAGATTTCTGTGACCTTCGGAAGTGTCAAAGGTCACCGCGTCTGTTGCTTTTCGGCCTGCTAAGACTATTTTGTGTCTTTTTTTGCATAGTTCACTAACGCTTTGAGCTAGGAAGCTGAAATTCTAGACTCTGTATCAGGAGGTGACTCTCATCCACTGTGCCGAGGTCCAGACCCGTGCGACCTTCGGAAGTGCCAAAGGTCACCGTGTGTGGTGCGCTGTGAAGAAAATCTATATTTTGAGTTAGTTTCTGCATAGAAATGGGTTTTGATTACATTTCTAGCAATACATATTTCACTTTCATAATATTCACTCAATAAATGTACATAATCTCTTGCTTGCTCTGGTTGCAAGGTTTTTCAGATCTCGTCAGAATACCCTGGCTACGTTGGTCCAAATGCAAAAACGTAGAGGGGTTACAATATTAGCCCTTGAAATGTATAACTGTTACATTTTTCTAGCCCTTGAAATGTATAACTGTTACATTTAAGGAAAAATAAAATTGCTGCCATTTCTTTGATTCTCGGTCTAAATTGCAATATTTTAAGATAGTTTCGCCATGAAAAGCAGATTTTATCATATTCATAGCAAGAAATATATTTTGGTTATTTTACCCTCATTTAATGGATCTTATTGACGGAAATGTATGAACCATGTGCTTGTTTTACTTCCTTTGAGTAATAAAACCACCAATTCTCTTGCATGGCCCCGTTATTAAAATATATGCCAGGCCCAGTGCTTAATTTCTAAAGTGGGAGGTCCCGGAGCGCAGACGATGAGTGGCTCCGGTGCGAGAGAAAAAAAACACACACACACACACACACACACACTGTTGAACTGTCCGTTTTGACGTTAACGGCGATTTTCACAATGATATCTGCAACATTTCTTAAGGCAGAAACACCACTGTATCATTGTTAATTACACAACATTAGTGGGTTAATTTCCTGCAAACCAATTTTCATGTTTTTCCCTTCGATTGTGAGAAAAAAAAGAGTTGTTTCACGCTGAGAGCATCATGCCAGCCAATTAGAATCCTGGAAAAAACATCAACAAATGACACGTGTAACTTCCAGGCTGATTTATGGTTCCGCGTTACACCAACGCAGAGCCTACGGCGGAAGTGATACTAGTAGCTGATTGGCCGATATGTGATCATCATCATCATCATCACCACTTCCATCATCATCATCATCATCATCATCAACATCATCATCGCTACCACCATCATCATCATCACCATCACCATCATCATCCTCAGTCAAGTCAAATTGCACGTGCGAGGTCCCGTTCATCGCTGCTTGCAGCTTTAATTTATATATAACTATTTTAACATTTCTAAACACAAAAACACGAAAGTGTCCTTGATAATTCAATAATACAATAGGTTCATGTTAAGGACATCCGTTTTAATTAGTTCTCCTTCGATTATGAGATGTTATTAATGCTCAGTAGACACAGGAGGTTTGTTATGTATTGTTATGAGGCCTATTTCGTGTCTATTTTTGAACAGTTCACTAATGCTTTGAGCTAGGAAGCTGAAATTCTAGACTCTGTATCAAGAGGTGACTTTCATCCACTGTGCGGATTTTCAGATCTGTGTGACCTTCGGAAGTGTCAAAGGTCACCCCGTCTGTTGCTTTTCGGCCTGCTAAGACTATTTCGTGCCTTTTTTTGCATAGTTCATTAACGCTTTGAGCTAGGAAGCTGAAATTCTAGACTCTGTATCAGGAGGTGACTTTCATCCACTGTGCGGATTTTCAGATTTCTGTGACCTTCGGAAGTGTCAAAGGTCACCGCGTCTGTTGCTTTTCGGCCTGCTAAGACTATTTTGTGTCTTTTTTTGCATAGTTCACTAACGCTTTGAGCTAGGAAGCTGAAATTCTAGACTCTGTATCAGGAGGTGACTCTCATCCACTGTGCCGAGGTCCAGACCCGTGCGACCTTCGGAAGTGCCAAAGGTCACCGTGTGTGGTGCCTTTTTCGTGCCTTTTTTGTGTGTTTTTTGAATAATTCACTAACACTTTGAGCTGGGAAGCTGATTTTTGACTATGTTGCAATGCAGAAGGCCCTTTGCTAGGATCTTTTGGTCTTGTGGCAACGGTGTCCGTTCGAATGTTGGAAAAGGTGACGTTTCAAAGCCCCGCCCATCGAAAAGTACAGGTCTGATCTCCACCAAACTAACGTCTGTCTGATCAGGGGATGCCCCCAAACAACATATAAAAAATTCAGACTCCTAGCTAAAGGCGTTAATGAACTATGCAAAAAAAGACACAAAATAGGCCCTGTTCCATTAGTCAGGAGGCTCTCAGAGCTAGAGGTTTCTACACCCTCCTAACCAGCCAGAACGTTTTAGAGGAAACACTGTTGCAGAAGTCATAGAAATCTGAATGTTTTATATGTTGTTCGGGGGCATCCCCTGATCAGACAGACGTTAGTTTGGTGCAGATCAGACCTATACTTTCCGATGGGCGGGGCTTTGAAACGTCACCTTTTCCAACATTCGAACGGACACCGTTGCCACAATATTTGACCAAACCAAGTAAAACTTGACCTGTATGGGGCTTAAATTGGGCTTACCAAGTCTCAACTCTGTAAACCCTCTGCAATGCCAACTAGCTCTGTGGAAGTCGTACAGCCACAAGACCAAAAGATCCTAGCAAAGGGCCTTCTGCATTGCAACATAGTCAAAAATCAGCTTCCCAGCTCAAAGTGTTAGTGAATTATTCAAAAAACACACAAAAAAGGCACGAAAAAGGCATCACACACGGTGACCTTTGGCACTTCCGAAGGTCGCACGGGTCTGGACCTCGGCACAGTGGATGAGAGTCACCTCCTGATACAGAGTCTAGAATTTCAGCTTCCTAGCTCAAAGCGTTAGTGAACTATGCAAAAAAAGACACAAAATAGTCTTAGCAGGCCGAAAAGCAACAGACGCGGTGACCTTTGACACTTCCGAAGGTCACACAGATCTGAAAATCCGCACAGTGGATGAAAGTCACCTCTTGATACAGAGTCTAGAATTTCAGCTTCCTAGCTCAAAGCATTAGTGAACTGTTCAAAAATAGACACGAAATAGGCCTCATAACAATACATAACAAACCTCCTGTGTCTACTGAGCATTAATAACATCTCATAATCGAAGGAGAACTAATTAAAACTGATGTCCTTAACATGAACCTATTGTATTATTGAATTATCAAGGACACTTTCGTGTTTTTGTGTTTAGAAATGTTAAAATAGTTATATATAAATTAAAGCTGCAAGCAGCGATGAACGGGACCTCGCACGTGCAATTTGACTTGACTGAGGATGATGATGATGATGGTGATGGTGATGATGATGATGGTGGTAGCGATGATGATGTTGATGATGATGATGATGATGATGATGGAAGTGGTGATGATGATGATGATGATGATGATGATGATGATGATCACATATCGGCCAATCAGCTACTAGTATCACTTCCGCCGTAGGCTCTGCGTTGGTGTAACGCGGAACCATAAATCAGCCTGGAAGTTACACGTGTCATTTGTTGATGTTTTTTCCAGGATTCTGATTGGCTGGCATGATGCTCTCAGCGTGAAACAACTCTTTTTTTTCTCACAATCGAAGGGAAAAACATGAAAATTGGTTTGCAGGAAATTAACCCACTAATGTTGTGTAATTAACAATGATACAGTGGTGTTTCTGCCTTAAGAAATGTTGCAGATATCATTGTGAAAATCGCCGTTAACGTCAAAACGGACAGTTCAACAGTGTGTGTGTGTGTGTGTGTGTGTTTTTTTTCTCTCGCACCGGAGCCACTCATCGTCTGCGCTCCGGGACCTCCCACTTTAGAAATTAAGCACTGGGCCTGGCATATATTTTAATAACGGGGCCATGCAAGAGAATTGGTGGTTTTATTACTCAAAGGAAGTAAAACAAGCACATGGTTCATACATTTCCGTCAATAAGATCCATTAAATGAGGGTAAAATAACCAAAATATATTTCTTGCTATGAATATGATAAAATCTGCTTTTCATGGCGAAACTATCTTAAAATATTGCAATTTAGACCGAGAATCAAAGAAATGGCAGCAATTTTATTTTTCCTCCACAGCCGAAAACTTGAAAGTCACGTGACAGAAACGAAACCTAACGAAACCTATTAAAATGAATGAGCCACGGAACGGTTTCACATCTCACGTTTTAGGAGGGCAAATCGTAACATTGGCCACGTTTTGCAATGTGGACCAACGTAGCCTGTACCACGTTTTCCTGTGAGACTGGGTTGAATATTGTAACCCCTCTACGTTTTTGCACTTTGGACCACCGTAGCCAGGGTATTCTGACGAAATCTGAAAAAACCTTGCAACCACGAGCAAGCAAGAGATTATATACATTTACTGAGTGAATATTATGAAAGTGAAATATGTATTGCTAGAAATGTAATCAAAACGCATTTCTATGCAGAAACCAGCTCAAAATATTGATTTTCTTCACAGCGTGTACAGCAACCATAAATGTAACCATTTCACGTTTTTAAAACGTTCCAGATTTACATTATTCTGACGAGATCTGAAAAAACCTTGCAACCACGAGCAAGCAAGAGATTATATACATTTACTGAGTGAATATTATGAAAGTGAAATATGTATTGCTAGAAATGTAATCAAAACGCATTTCTATGCAGAAACTAACTCAAAATATTGATTTTCTTAACTCAAAAATGAAAAATGTCCACCGTGTTTGTTGGTATCACGGCCAGAATCTTAAAAGTCACGTGACTTGGGCACAAAACGAATCGGCAGAAAAATGTGACAGTTATACGTTTTAAGGGCTAAAAAAAACGTAACAGTTATACATTTCAAGGGCTAATATTGTAGCCCCTCTACGTTTTTGTACTTTGGACCAACGTAGGCAGGGTACGTTTTTGTGTGAGACTGGGTTGCGTATTTCCCAAAGTTTTCAACTTTCAACTCTTGCTGACAAAGTCAGTTATTAAAATACTTGAAGTGGATTTCCACTATCTGTGGTGCTTTTTTAGCTGGAAATCCAATATGGCTGCCTTAATAATGGCCACTTATCAAAACATAGCTTGGTGATAACTTTTGAACCAAATGGGCTAGAAATGCAAACTTGGTGTCTATTTCATGGTTTCAGAGCATGGGAAAACCATTAGAATACTTATTTTTATGATTGGGTGTATCTGGACCTTTAATTTGCATATTTCCAACATGGCGTCCCCGAAAATGAGCTTTACTATGGATTTTTATAGTGACATATAAGTGTTATGGCAAATAGTCCGCTTTTTAACCAATGTGAACACATTTGGTCAGTTTGAGCTTTCATTTCTATGTTGTCAATATGGCTGCAGTCATAAGTAACGTATGGAATTACATTTTAGCTCAGATTCTTTCTAGAGTTGTGGGGATGATTGCAGAAAAAACATATGATAAAACATCTACAATGTATCTTAAAGATGACATTTTAATAAACTAAATACAAAATAAACAGGATGTGCAACATACAGACTCGCCAACAATTCCAGCTCTATGGCTATAAAAAATAACATAGTGGTATACATTTAAATAACAGAACAAAGGAAATAATACTTTGTGTCATGCGCAGTGAGGTTGCCTACAAGATGTTCATTTTGATCTCTATGGCAGGTCTGTATTAACCACTGGGCCGGTCAGGCTTTGGCCTCGGGGCCCATGACTCTCAGGGCCCTTGGGGGAACTGTTTACTAAAAATTAAATCCGAGCAGTACTGTTTGACCAGTGTGGGTGCATGTCGGGTTCATGAATCTGCTGTCTTGCCTGCATCTAAAGCCCACGTTGTACAATGTTATTCACTGTCACTCAGTGCGGTTACATGCAGCAGTTCAATCGGGTTGCAGATCGGATCAGATAATGACATGCAGAAGATCGGATCACTTGTCTGAGTATACATGCTGTTCAGAGATCAGACTGAATCAGATTGAATAACCCACTTGTAACCAGAGCATGGCTGACTCTGTGACGCTAGGTGGCGCTGTACCCAAGGTAACCATTTCAACAAAGAGCCATTTCCGTTTGACCTCCGCTTAACAACAAGAAAAGGAAAAAAGTGCATTCTCACTGCTTTCCTATTAATAATCTGTCTAAAACAGCCTTTCTCAACCTTTTTTCAGTCATGACACCTGAATAAAAATAATTCAAAACCAAACTGAATATGTAAACTCCATGAGCTGATTAACTAAATGTTTCTGTGTGTGAAACTAATGTGCATTCTTCTGACTTTTCACTGAAAGAACCAGTTTCTCTAACAGGCACGAGATAAGAGAGGCCCACAGCAATAAACTTTGGGCCGCTCCCCCCTTTCTGTTGAACTGTAATAAAACTTGCTCTGACACACAGATCATCAGATCTAGGCAGGATGGCTGCAGAGCTGGTTCAGCCTGGGTCTCCCTCTGCAGAGGAACCTGTTTAATTATATCCCAGTCTTGTGTCTTTATTTAACTTTTCCAGCTCAATCAACAAACCCGGGGTGATCAGTCCGATCACAACAATTTGGGGGCTAGTCCGGGATTGAGAAAGAGGAAAAGAGGTAATTATGAAAGAACAACTGGTTACGAAAAAGGCGAAGACACGGACCGCGCGGCAAACTCAGGGTAAGCAGGCCTTTTCATCTGCATTGGATATCACTCAAATCAAGACCGTGTCCAAAGTCTTAAGTAAATACCCAGCTGCTGAATTTAATTAGTGCTAAATTTAAGGAATGACAACTGCTGAATTTAAGAACTGCTAAATTAAAGAACAATTGCTGAATTTAATGACAACTGCTAAATTTAATGAAAAAAAGAAGGAAAAGGGCTGGAATAGGAATTAAAAAGGAAATATATAGAAAGGGTTAGAGGCCCATAGAGGAATGTTTATTAAGGGTTAGAGTCCCAGGATGTTGGGGTTAGAGGCCCTTTTTAAGGTAACAGGGTTATTGAAGAACCCTGTTACCGTAGACATTCTAAAGTCAGAGTCTGACGATTCCAACCGTGTACCGACGGGTACACGGATTTTGCTGGGTTGGAGGCCCCGGAACATGAGACACTCCGAAATTACTGTGTTGAGCCTAAGAGCTGCCAAAGAAACTTAAATGTTGATGGTATGCATTTGAGGAGAGGGAATAGGGGGTCTGGGACCCCCCCTTTTTTAGCTAGAGATTTAAAATGCCAGAGAAACTTGAATGTTGAGGGTATTTCCCCATGAAGATACTATAAGATCTATGTTGACATGAGCCTGAAAAAAAGAAACAGAGATGGTGAGACTTTGTGGAATTATATGTAAAATTCAGCAGTAATGGCCGAAATATGGTTCTGTGTCAAAACAGCGCCGTGCTTACGGCGTGTGGTTTTCGTCCACGCAGACCACACGCCGTCATCTGCGCCGTCACTGACGTGCACCTCCCGAAAATTGTAACTACGCATCGAGGCGACGCAGACCACACGCAGACGGAGAGGGCTGTGATTGGTTCGCTTGGAAGCAACGCATTTCCGGTTTCCGGTTTGAAGCCGTAGTGAACTTTCAGGGTTCTTTTCTTCGTTTATATGTGATTTTTTTGTTTTGGTTTTTTGCACAATAGTTGTCCTTATCTCTTTGATTTACTGTGACCGGAAAAAGTCGGATAAACCATTCAGAAAAAGATCGATAACTAGCGGCCGCGGGGGGTACTAGCGGCCGCGGGGGGTACTACCCCGCGACGAAATGGAGTGACGGAGAAGTCCGAAGGGTTCACAACAGCGACACAGCTGCTCTGCGTTGGTGTGACACAGAACCTTAATTCAGCCTTAACTGTTGGCGCTTTCTATTGTATGTGTGTAAGGCGCCTGCATTTCTGTGGTGTGTGTGTGTATGTGAGAGACAGAGACTGTTGGGGTGTGTGTGAGAGAGAGAGAGAGAGAGAGAGAGAGAGAGAGAGAGAGAGAGAACGTGTGTGTGTGTGTGTGTGTGTGTGTGTGTGTGTGTGTGTGTGTGTGTGTGTGTGTGTGTGTGTGTGTGTGTGTGTGTGTGTGTGTGTGTGTGTGTGTAAAATGGGAAATTGAATAAAGACAGAAAAGGTAAAAGAGAGATACGTGGAAGTTGCAGGTTCAGAGGCCGTGGTCGTGGAAGTCCTCTGTCAGATCATGATCTGCTTTGATCATTAACAGATTTTATGGTGCTTGGAGATGCAGAGAAGCAGATGATGGAGCCTGTTTCTCCTCTGTTTCTCCAATAGAAAGAGGAGGGGCTGTTTGGGTCTTTTGGCAGCACAGATAACCAGTAATGCTTTAAAGATAGAGACTATTCAGATATAATATTAGTTAGGGGTTGAATAGGTGGAACATTTTAGAATATATTTGGATATTATAAGATAATATGTTAAGAGGTAAAATGTTTAAATTCATATGAGCCTCTTTGTTGACATTTTTGTTAAGATAATATGAACTATGAGCTTCTGTAAATGATGCATTCTGTGTCTATAAAGGAGACTTTTTTATCTGTTAAAAATACATGAGCTTCAGCTTCTCTGTTGACATTTTTTTTTAAAGATAATATTAACAATGAGCTTCTTTAAATGATGCATTCTGTGTCTATAATGGAGACTTTTTTATTTTTTAAAACATACATGAGCTTCAAGAGAGGACTTTTTGGGAGATGTGCACAGGTTGACGTTTCACTTGTATAAGCATACCCCTGTTTGTTAGGAGGGGAATAATAATATTAACATCTTACATCTATAGAAGTGTTGATGAATACAGATTTTGGAACCTGTGATAGTAGGGATGTTGGTCTGTAATTTGTATAGTTGTGTTTACTCTCATTTTTGTGAAGTGGAATTGCCTTTGCAATTTTCATTTTATTCGGGAAAAGGACCAGATTGTAATGAGAAATTACAGAGATGGGTTAGAGGTTTTTCAATGTTATTTGTGATTTTTTTTTTTACAGTTATCAATATTAAGACAGTCAGTGGATAATTACTTTTACATTTTTGAACAGGGTTTCTCACTTTCTGTGTATCTGTTGCTGAGTGAAAAAAAAATAGTCTGGCTTCTTTATAATAGTTTGCTTCATGTTCTGATAAAGATTATTTTCTTTTTAGAAAGGTTGTTTCACTGGGTATTCCCAGAAAACATGTCAGTGATTAGCCCCTGAGGTGGATCATTTTCAACTTTATTCTGTACGAAGATATGTCTTTATGTAACATTCAACAGTGAACTACGGAGGAGCTTAACAAGAAGGAATATGTTTTTCATTTATTGTGATAATTAATTTGATCATCAACCAGTATTTTGGGGCAAATATGCCATTGTTTCATGTGAGCTAATGATTTTTACTTGTTGTTGCCTAGAAATGCCATTTTGCCACAAAGGAAATGTTAATCGAGTGGACAATCCTAAGTACCCCCTGAAGGCGTAAAGGATTTAACGGAGTAATTTGCATGTCTGGATTGTTTAAGTGGGTGTACATACAGTGCCTAAAGGGAAAGAAATCAGTTATTTTTGTAAGAAACAATTATTGCTCCACACTTACAGTATCTGTATAAAATTGTAGGATAATGTATTGAATCATCTGGAGTTGAGTATTGTGCAGTAGGTGAGATCATGAAGGCGTTTGGGAAACGCTGGATGGGACATGCAATTATGAAGACTAAATTGGCAAAAATCTGTGCACAGACCAAAATGACATGGGTGAACGCGGGCCACGGACTGACCCGTATGAACTACAGACTGGACGACTTTTTCTAGGGCCGCAGAATGCACCCCACTTGTAGGAGACTGACGAATACCAATTTGGTCAGAAAGCTCACTTCTCCGAACTGCAAAGTTTGGTATCTGCTTACTCCAAACAGGTCAGGGGACGGACGGACGGACACGGACCCCACAGACAGAGTGGGTTCTCCTGGGAATCATCAAGAGACAGTGTTTGGAGCTGAGGTGGACAGGACCCAGAACGGACCACGTCATCCGACTCCACAGGAAAGGTGACACGTGGTGTCACTGATCGCAGGGGGCCCCACCGGACGATCAGAGATCAGATCCGGCTGGATTTGGCGCAGCAGCAGTCATAAGACCTGAGCCCTCAAGAAAGGGGCAGAATAATCCTCTGGGCGGGTCCACCGGGTGATCAGAGTAGTCTACCTCTGACCCTGAAGAAAGAAGAAAGAGGACAAAAGAAAGAAGATACATAGGGTGATCTCTGATTAGAGATCAAAAGTTGTTGAATAAAAATAATTCAAAACCAAACTGAATATGTAAACTGCATGTGCTGATTAACTTAATGTTTCTGTGTGTGAAACTAATGTGCATTCTTCTGACTTTTCACTGAAAGAACCAGTTTCTGTAACAGGCACGAGATAAGAGAGGCCCCCAGCAATAAACTTTGGGCTGCTCCCCCCTTTCTGTTGAACTGTAATAAAACTTGCTCTGACACACAGAGCGTCAGATCTAGGCAGGATGGCTGCAGAGCCGGTTCAGCCTGGGTCTCCCTCTGCAGAGGAACCTGTTTAATTATATCCCAGTCTTGTGTCTTTATTTAACTTTTCCAGCTCAATCAACAAACCCAAGGTGATTAGTCCGATCACAACACACCTTTCAAAAGTGAATAAAATCTTACGACACCCCAGAGTAAAATATAATTAAAAACCGCACTGCATCGCTCTGACTGTAAATGCATAAGTCCCGTTTATTTTGTATCAATAACTTGAACACAATAACTGCACCAGAGTAGAAGTCATCGTTCACTGTTGTGCTTGGTTGCCACACTGATGAACAGAAACTATGGTGATTTTTAAAAGAAAGACTGCCTAAAGAGACTTTTCCAGCCGGCTTCACTTTGAACGGCCAGTGTGAACCGGCCGTTAAAAGTGAAGCCTGATTTATTGCTCCGCATTAAATCGACGCAGAGCCTACGTCGTAACGTACGCGGCGAAGCACACCATATGTGCGTAATCTCTGCGTTGGTTAACGCGGAACCATAAATCAGCCTTAAGGCTGCGAGTGGCGTGGGAGCGATGGATGACTGAGGGGGAACACAGTTTCACCAAGAGTGGAAGGCAGCGCCGGACAAGTTATGCCACAGTTTGCAGATGGATTGTTGATGCGTGGGCTAACGTGTCTGCTGGGACTTTTTTGCAAGCTTTTGCAAAAGCGTGCATTTCCGAGGCGCCGCACGGCACGGAAAGTGACTCTGACAGCGAGGAATTTGGGACTGGCACAGCTGATTTAGCGGAGCTCTTTAATGGGTTTGATTAATGTAAAAACTGAAATAAAGTAGCCTACAATCAAACAAAGTTTTGCTCCCGCTCTATTTTTAAATACGCATACTTGTCTGCTTGTGCGTGTGTGTGTAGACGGCTCCTTTTCGGTCATGCGCCGTGTGTGTGTTTTAAATACAGAAATGACACAAAACTGAGGGTATGCCTTTCCACACGGCGCCCATATGGTCGCGAAAATACGGTATTTATATATGAAATGTCTGAATAGGTAATTTTTTGACGACACCCCTGAAGCAGTCAGACAACACCCCAGGGTGCTACTACTGAGCACGCGCCGTCTCCTTTCACTTCCGGGTGAATCCCCTCCCCCGGGGGAAAACCCCACCCGGAGGAAATTCTCGAGCATGCGCAGACTGCAATATCAGATGTCCCCGTATACATGGCCAGAGCCGGATTAACGCAAAGGCAAACTAGGCATGTGCCTAGGGCCCGATTGACAGGGGAGGGGCCCAGACAGAGGGACAAAAAAAAAAAAATGTTTTGTTTTTTTTTTGTCTGCACACATACCATGCCGGTAAAAACCTAAGGCATATATATATGTGCATTATTACTATATTTAGTATACATACATATATATACTCATAAATATGCACAGGGCCGCCGCAAGGGGTGTGCGAACCGTACAACCGCACGGGGCCTCGCGCCCCAAGGGGCCTCGCGCTATGGGCCGTTTTTTTTTTTTTTTTCCTTTTTGCCCTTATAAATATCAACAGTCACATTCCATTACAGACCTAAATGTGTACTAGTCTGTGCATATCAATAAGAGTTTAATGTCTCTCTGAAAGGCTCGTTTGATAAATTTGTTACAAAAATCACCGATCCGACCGGGTCTCAAGCAGCCGTGGGGCCCCGCGTCGAGGCAAGAGATGATGATGAGGCAGGGGAAGATATCCAGTATTTTGCTAATTGGAGAGTTAAAATTGCGCATACAGACACCCGATCCGACCCGAAAAACCAAAAAATTTCGCGCTCGCTCGCTACGCTCACGCGCAACGGCCCCCCCACGACCATTCCGTGCATACGCATACACATACACACATACAGACATACATACTACAGCACACTTTGTCTTACTGCAAATTTTATTGGTCTTTGTAGATTTTACTTCTTATTTAACTATTCAATTTAATGAACACATTTAATTAAGATTTTCTGCAAAATGCAATATCTTAAAACATTTATCTTATTATACTCTGTTTACTGGTACTAATATCTTAACAATGACACTCGCAATCGATAAGATAAAGATAATTTAATAGCATTAGAGCGGTTAATAACGTATAAATAATAAAAATCAAAAAATAGTCTGATAGACTGTTTAATATACAACACATGACTTATTTTGGAATACAAAGAACCAACTTGACTATGACTATGCTATGTAAAATGTGAATTAACTTTTATTAGTAACTTTGGTAAGTTTAAGATTTCAATTCATAAATAACATCGATGGAGGGGGGCCCAAAAATCACAGTCTGCCTAGTGTAGTCCATGTATTTAATCCGGCTCTGTACATGGCATTAACAACCCGATTGCGACTGGGTTATCTAGGTCAGTGATTCTTAACCATAGGGCCGCGGCCCACACTTGGGCCGCGAGCGCCATCTAGTGGGCCGCGAAAAAAATTCAGTTTTGTACGTGTGGGCCGCGGGGGCCGCGGGACTGCATAGCAACTCCCGACCAAATGAGGAGAAGAAGACCCTCAGCTAGCTCTAGGTGTAATAGTAAGAGAAATGGTGTGTATTTATAGAGAAAATCCTTCATTTTGCACAGAGTAGGTTTAGATCATGGATGTATTATATAACTGGATACCGGATCGAAAATGGCCGCCCATTCATTTCAATGGAGTTTGCTCACCCAGCGCATCCGCCGAAAAAATTTCTGACTTCCTGGTTTACTTCCTGGTACACGGGCCCATAGAGCATGCGCAGTTGAGTCACCTCCCATGATGCTCTGGGGCCTCCCATCATGCCCCGGGGCAATGTGAACGAGCGCTGCGCGCTCTGGACAAGCGCTGCGCGCTCATGAGTCCTTTAGACCAGTAATGATAGATGTACACAATGAAATTAGGGATTTATAGGGCAAATCAACCGATGCTGTTCTCAAAGTCATGGTTATAGACTATACATGGTTCATTTGTGTGTGTTTTTTAATTAAAGATAAAACGAGTCATTTTTATTTAAGATGAGACACCCCAGGTTAATAGGCTAAAATAGGGTAAAAATGTAAATAGCAGGTATCACCATGAAACTTCCCAAGTTTATTACTTACATTAAGACAAATATTTTTTGTATTACAAGTTTTGTCAAGTATTATGTTTAAATATGTCAAATATTATGTTTAAATGTGGTTAATTTACTGCGTTACACAGAGGCTACGCCGTAGGCTCCGCGGCTCCGCGCACCCTACGGCGTAGGAGCCGCGGAGCCGCGGACTGCCCACTGCCCACTGCCCTGCGGGCACTGCCCGGCTTCGCAGTGCCCGCGGAGCTGCGGAGGTGCAGCTTCCCCGGGAGCACTGTCATAAAATAAGCTGAGGATTAAGGGTTAAGATGATGTTAAACACATGACATCTAAAACTCCACGGCACCGTCGCAACAACTACGACACATCTCTCTCCCTGCACGTTTGCTCAAACCTGATGGAGGTCAGTTTTATTGTGAGGTGGGGATCTCACGCCACAAGCTCATTTTGTTAATATTGACCCTCATTTAGTCCCGTGCAGGGCGCTGCCTCCAAATGAAAGAGCAACAGAAGAATACATATTTGAAGTGCGTTAGGTGTGTGTGTGCAGGAGGATCTCAGTGGAAACACCCACACCTGCGCCTCCGCGGAGCCGCGGATGATCTACAGGATCATTAGAATGCTTATGAATGTGGTCGAAAACGCAGATCTTCGGTTATGTGTGGATGCAAATGTTTTTATAAACGGAGGGGGGGAAATATTCGTTTTTAAAAATACCCGGCTACGTGTGGACAGGGTCTTAGGCCCAATCCCAATTCTCCTTCACTCGCCCTTCTTTTCTCCACTCGCACTTCTTTTCTTCCCTAAGCCCTAAAAAAGAAGGGGGAGATTTTAGGGCACTTGAGATCTAGGGCACTTGGCCCAGGTGCCTGTCCCATTTCTCCCCCTACCCCTCGTTTTCATCCCTTCCCTGATCAGGAAGCTGAGAGCCAAAAGCTGTTTTAATTTCAGCTGTAGCGCTGTTAATATGGCACTTTATTAAGTTTTAATATTTTTTCAGGTATAATGGTAACCTTAAGATCCCCAACCGGGGCTCAGTTTATCCAAATAACGCCTGTTAAGAAATTTGACCCGATGTTTTCGGAGATGAGAAGAGCCGCCGGCCCCGGGGAGCAGCCTCAGCTCACAGCCCGAGAAGAGACGTGATCGCTGGGTCAGGCTGCTCCGTCAGCCCCGGGAGAGACACTCTCTCCCGGGACGCAGCTCTGTTGAGAATCACGCCGGCTGAAATAAATCATTTAGGAATATGTTGGTTTAATAGATTAAATCTAACAGTTGTAGCTACGCCTGTTAAGAAATTTGCTCCGAAATTTAGAGATTTCTGTCTGCCGGGTCCGGAGCTTGGGTCCGCGTTAAATCGACGCAGAGTCTACGGCGTAGGTTGCGTAACATCCGCCGTAGGATCTGCGTTGGTGTAACGCGGAACCATAAATCCCTTTATTCTGGCGTGATCTTCCGCAACTTTATCTGAAAGTGTGTAAATTACCCAGATAACAGCTGGATTACTTTGTGGTTTCTGAAGACTATTATATCAGAAACATCCAAAACAAATCTGACGAGTCACAGGATTATTTCTCTCTATTTCTCTGAGACCAGTCTGCCTGTTTGCCTTTGGTCGGCGAGTCAAATCGACGCAGAGCCTCTTTTTTTCATACCCCCTCGCTCACCAAGTCAGCATCTGAAATCCCTCGATTTGAAGGGGCTATTCTCAGCCCCTAGCCCTCGTTATGCCCCCTCCCCCTAGGTGAAAAGAGGAATTGGGACACCACTACCTTCACGGGAACGCGCAAAAGTTAGGGTTAGGGAAGAAAAGGAGGGCGAGGGGGAGTATTGGGACGCACCCTTAGACTTGTGTTATTCCTGCCTGATATCTTATTTTCACAAACCATACACCGTTGGCTACAACGGAAATGTTTAAGTACAAGAATGACAAACCATTATTATTCTTGCTATTAAACATTTCTGTTTGGTGCAAATTGGCAATGCAATGTGTTTCTGAGTGATAATTCCGCCGAACGGCTTAGTTTCAGCCATCCTCGTTCCCGAGACACACACGACCGCGCTTTGCGAGTGCACGGCACAGCCATGACGTCACGCCCAGAAAGAGACTTTTCTTTGACTTTTCTGGCCGTTATAAAACATTTTTGACGGATATAAAGTCCATGACTTAAAAATATAGAATACAAAGATTAGTAATTGGTGGTGATTACAGCTGGAGGTGTCCTGTGAACAGTTTTAGAGGCTTCTCTTTTACTATTGCGGTCTATGGGAAAAAAGCTTTCTGGGCCCCATGGGATTTTTTGTTGCAGTACCGCAGCTGGCCACTGGAAAAAATCGGCGTGCCTGCTGAGCGCGAGACTGGGGGCCTGGTTTAGATCCGCCAGGATCAGGGATCGATTACTTGGGTCTGCGCCCAGAGCGAGCGAGCGCGGCGTGTTCATTTATCCTGACTCGTCCGCGCAGCCGGGGAGGTCGGTGCCGCTCGGGCGGTGGGCTCCATCGTTACTGCTGAAGGATTGTACATGTAGATGTGTCTGCTGGACTGGACTGTTGTTCGGGCTCGCAAAAGCATCGGAAAGTGACTCTGCTGCAGCGGCCAGAGAGCTGCGGGCTCTGCCCGGCCGTCTCAGCTGATCAGGCTCGGATGAAATCCGACACGCGCAGTCCTGACAACTTATTAATGTAAATAAAACTTAGTAAGTTACTTAGTAAGTAATTAGCTTGACTCTTACAGAGATGAGAAGCGTAACAGGTGGAAAGGGAAGTTCAACCCGGAATGGACAGATTCATCCTGGTTCAGTCTTCACACTGGGACAAAACCAGTGTCTCATTCGTTCAGAGACCGTGGCGTTCAAAGTGCGAAAGTAAAACGCCACTGAAACAAAACACAAAGGGGTAAATCCACAAAGAACAGATTGCGCCCGCAAATAGCGCTGTGAATTGCGCTGCATTAGCGCCCGCAATTTGCCCCGCTTTAAGGTCCTATTCACAAAAGATTTTGCTCTAATGATATACCGGAGCAAACACGCCCATAAAGTTTTGCGGCTGAGTGCAATTTGCACTTGTCTGAGTCGAGCGGAGCTGTTTCCAGTGTTCTCCATATTTCAGCACACAGATTGGTCCCTAATGAAAACTGCAGAAATAAAAAATAAAGTCGAGCCACAGTGCCACTGAATTTCACTGAGATCTGAGATCGAGATGTTGTGGATGAGGTGGAGGACAGGAAAACGACATTATTTGGTGGTCAGAGTAAAAGTAGAAAAATAAATAATATAAAATAAAGCGAGTGAGTGGCAGCACGCCGTTGCTGCGCGGAACGCCGTGAGTGCCCCGGCGCAACATGGGGGGGCATGTCCCCCCGTCTTTTCAAAATCATGTTTTTGTCCCCCCCACTTTTTACAGTTTAAAAACTAACGGTAGGATCAGCCATTAACTGCAAATCACACCCTGTGAGAAGGGCCCGGCAGACCCGCTTCGGACGGAGTTCAGGATTCATCCATAGCCTACATAATGCTTTATTACAAACAATTCCACCATATAAACATATACATCTAGAATGTGTGTGTTTAACAGCTGACCTGTAGGTGTGTGTAGCAAAACAAAGAACATGAATTACCATTAGATCCTGATCTGATCCCGATCCGGTGTTAATGACGTTACTGGTGCTGTGCCTTGTGCGTAAATGCGCACAGCCTCTTAACATTTGACATTTCATTAGCTTATGTCATACAGACACTGAGGTCTTTTGATGTGTGTGTGGAGATGATGGCTATGTTCTACCACACGATGGTGGCCAGTGCACTCTTTTTTGCTGCTTTGTGTTGGGGGGGCAGCCTTGCAATCAAAAACACCAGGCGACTGAACAAACTGGTCAAAAAAGCGGGGTCAGTGTTGGGCAGGAGTCTGGACCCGCTAAGATCTGTGGTGGAGAGGGGCACACTGGAGAAGCAGGAGCAGCTGCAGCGGCCGGCTCCGCAGCCTCCGCTCACTGCGATGCAGAACGGAGCGGTTCAGGAGATCCTTGCGTCCCCGCAGCAATAAGACTGTTTAAGTCGTCCTGAACTCAGTTTCACACACTCACTTCTGCCACAACTGGACTATATTTTAGTTTGCACTTTACATGATATTTGTTTAAAAACCTTATATGTTTATTTTAATATTATGAATGTGCTTTTATTGTCTGAATGGTGTGGTTGATTTTTATGTTTATGTTTTGATGAGCTGCTGGACGGTTGAATTTCCCTTTGGAGATGAATAAGGTTCTATCTATCTATCTATCTATCTATCTATCTATCTATCTATCTATCTGCATGCGAAATACTAGTACAAATACGTGAAAGTTGAGGCTGTTGTGCTCTCTGCAGTTTTCATTAGGGACCAATCTGTGTGCTGAAATATGGAGAACACTGGAAACAGCTCCGCTCACTCAGACAAGTGCAAATTGCACTCAGCCGCAAAACTTTATGGGCGTGTTTGCGCCGGTATATCATTAGAGCAAAATCTTTTGTGAATAGGACCTTAAAGCGGGGCAAATTGCGGGCGCTAATGCAGCGCAATTCACAGCGCTATTTGCGGGCGCAATCTGATCTTTGTGGATTTACGTGCGAAGAGCCCCGCTCCCCCTCCTCCCTCTTCCCTCAGTGCTGTTCAAGGCTGATTTATGGTTCCGCGTTAAATCGACGCAGAGCAACGCGCACCGTACAGTGCGCGTCGCCGCATCTTTCAGGCCCTTTTTGTGCGCAAGCAAGCTTTATAGATGAGGTCCCAGATCAGGATCTGACGGTAATTCATGTTCTGTGTTTTGCTACACACACCTACAGGTCAGCTGTTAAACACACACATTCTAGATTGTTTATATGGTGGAATTGTTTGTAATAAAGCAGCCCCTACTGTATGGATGAATCCTGAGCTCCGTCCTGTTACTTTTATTTTTAAATCCGATAAGTCCACAACCCCACTTGATCTGATTGTCTACATGTCTGAATGTAGATTTCACCCTTAATATCATTATCACACAGGCTTGAATGATATTGAAACAGAGAGAGAGAAACAGAGACAGACGGGGAGTGAGGAGTTTGCGCGCAGTTAATACACGCTTCTGAAACACGGTATTTGCTCCACTATTTTTGCGTGTGGCAAATAGCCCTGGCCTTTGTGAATTAGACGCTTTTTGCAATGAGGCTTATTTGCATAGAAAGGGGGCAATTTCGCGCCGTAATATCAATATTACCTAATTTGCATGCATGCAAATGGCACCGGCGCAGACTGCCACTATTTGCTTGGCAGCGCAGTTTGTGGAGCAATTCGCCCTTTGCGGGTGCTTTGTGAATTAGACGCTCTCTTTTTGTCTCATTTGCACCGGTTTAGCGGCCGCAAAAGCCGCGCAATCCTTTTGTGGATTTGGCCCAAAGTTTTTCATCAAACATATCCACTCAAGTCTGAACTGAAGTCACAGAAAATAAGCTGACCATCTTAAACATGTTGGGGTCCACATACAGCTGTGAAGCAGCTTTCTCCACAATGAACATAATTAAAACTAAATATCGTTCCAGGTTCATCAATGAGCACCTTCTCATGTGCATGAGAACCTGACACCATCCAGCCCAGATTTAAAGTCCTGGCAGGAGAAATTAGAGCTCAGTTCTCTCACTGAACGACTGAAAGTGAGGGCATAAGATTAAGGGGAAGAAAGAAAAACTGCAAAACTTTTAAATTGTTAAGATGTGTTTATATTAATTTATTATAAAAATGTGTTGAGACAATTAACAAAGAAAAGGGGAAATTCAAACTGCTGGTAAAGAAATAAAATAAGATAGCATTTGAAAAATAAAATAAAATCTTATTTATTTATTTTATTTTTAAGAGAAAAAAATGTGTAATTGAAGTTACACATGTTAATGGGCAAATATGTACTTTTTAATATAACAGTCAGATGCAGATGTTGATACAACTATGAGGCTACTTGAATATATATATATATATATATATATATATATATATATATATATATATATATATATATATATATATTTATTATGATGTTCTGGACCTTCGCTGCTATACAGTGTTAATATTTAACGGGCCTCGGGCCACTCTGTACTGAAAAAATTGGGCCCCAAGGTCAGAAAGGTTAAGAACCCCTGATCTAGGTGGTCCAACCCGATTAATGAATCAGGTTAGTCAGTCCCACATAAGTCCGAACTAGATCGGGTTCAGGTGTTTACATGCAGTTTAAAAGTCTGAACAATGTCTAATCCGATCTGCAACCCGATTGAATTGCTGCATGTAAACGTGCTGACTGTGACTGCATTGAAGAAATATTATTAAAACAATTGCATTAGGTTGGCAAAATACTGTAGCTATTGTATATAGATGCTCATCTTTTGACTGGTAGATAATTCTTTGCATTTGTTAGCAAGACACTGTTTGCATTTGTTAGAAACTTAGGAACATCTGAATTACCAAGAAGTGTAATGGCTGTAGATGACATTATCCTCCATACTTCTATAGGGCTATCTTGCCGACCATCTCTTGCCTCAGGAAACTGTACCAAGTCAGAGTTGGCAAGCCAAATAAGTAGCATTTGTTAATTCTTCAGATACCACATTGAGCATATTTTCAAGTAATTATCAATACCTAACAAGATTAACTAGGATATACTTACATACTGTGTGCCCAGTGTTTCTGTACTTGCTGCTTGATGTGAGAAGTTTAGCTTCCCATCAGTTTGGGAAGTCCTTGTGCAGGTTAAATGTCTGTGGAGAATGTGTGGAGGGTGCACTCTAACTGTGTGAAGTGGACTGACAAAGTAATGACTGGCAGGTGTGGGGTTGTTTAGGCTGGAGGTTACCATGTCAGTCAATTGGCATATACAGAGGCTGGGAATTGGACAGGTGCGGGTACTTAGTCTCGTTAGGGCCAGTGGTAGAGCCTGAGTAGAGTCTTCTGTGCTTGTTCTGCAACTTTGTTATCTGGTTGAGTCAACGTAGGTGATGCACTCCCTGTGGTGGTGTGGAATGCGTGACTCGAATTTTCTCGAGTATCCACCATCTTGGATACAAGTTGGATACAAATCACAAGTCTGTGTATTGCTGATCTTGTTTATTTTATTTAGTTGATTAAAATGTAATCTTTAAGATACATTGTAGGCTTTTTCTCAGTTTTTTCTGCAGGCATGCCCACAATCTGAGCTAAAATGTAATACTGTGGGGTGGAGAACAGCGAGACGAGACACTCTGGTGCGTTTGAGTTGGTTTATTGCATGCTCCCACATCTCAACAGTACAAATGCATGATCGGACTAACAACAACAACGCACCGACCGGAAACGGAAGTAACCCCCCGATCACTCTTCCCCCGAGACCTTAAAGGCACAGTACCTGGGTGAATGTCTCTCACCGTACATATATGTGGGTCACCACAGGAGCCCCCCCAGAATTCACCCACAGAAAAGTGCACAAAACCACATCATCAAAAAACAATAGCCCCTAACAGCGAACAGTCCAACGGAATCCAGTCAACGTATCGGGGGACGGATCAAACGACCGAAACGGCTACGCTTCGCCGCCGGGGGATCACGGGCCGCTAGCAGGGGCGGGGCCGCAACCGGGGGCGAAATCGGGGGCCGCCCCCGACGCGGAGGTACGGCCACCTGCACCGGCACCTCCACATCCAAATGAGCGGGCTTGAGCCGGTCTATAACGACCCGCTCCGGCCTGCCCCCCATGTCCACCACAAAGTTCTTAGCCCCCGACTCCAAAACCCGATAGGGCCCGTCATAGGGGGGCTTCAACGGGGTCCGATGTCCGTCATGCCGAACGAAAATGTACCTAGCAGAAGGCAGGTCCCTGGGGACATAGGACTCGGGAAGGCAGTGGTGAGAGGTCGGGATGGGCTTCAGGGCATCGGCGACGTCCTGGAACGCAGACCGCTGAGCAGCAGCCGACCAAGGGGCAGTGGCGTCCGGAAGGAACTCCCCCGGGACCCGGAGAGGCTGCCCATACACCAGCTCGGCGGACGAAGCCTGGAGGTCCTCCTTGGGGGCAGAGCGAAGACCCAGCATGACCCAGGGCAGGCGGTCGGCCCAGTTGCTGTCCGTAAGGCTGGCCCGCAGAGAAGCCTTCATGTCCCGATGAAATCGTTCACAAAGTCCATTCCCCTTGGGGTTGTAGGCTGTGGTGCGGTGCACCTTCACCCCGAGATGATCCGCAACCGCCGTCCAGAGCTCCGAGGTGAACTGCGGACCCCTGTCACTGGTGATGTCCCCTGGCGCCCCGAACCGGGCCACCCAGCAGCCGATGAAAGCCCGGGCCACCTCCGCTGCCGTAGTGGAGGACAGAGGGACAGCCTCCGGCCACCTGGTGGTCCTGTCCACCATGGTGAAAACGTGAGTGTATCCCCGGGAAGGTGGCAGGGGGCCCACCAAGTCCACATTCACATGGTCGAACCGCCTCTCCGGGACGGTAAACGGTGCCAAAGGGGCCTTAGTATGCCGGTGGACTTTGGCCCGCTGGCACGACACGCACGCACCAGCCCAGGCTCGAACGTCCTTCCGCCCCGGCCAAACGAACTTGGCCCCCACTAGCTTGGTAGAGGCCTTCGCCCCCGGGTGGGAAAGTCTGTGGATGGTGTCAAAAACACGGCGCCGCCAGGCTACAGGCACCATGTGTCATGGTTTGGTTATTTAGGACCCAAGTGCAGGAGACAGAGGTAGGCGGGAGACAGGAGTTCTCAAAACAAAAAGGATTTAATCCACAAAAAGGCAAAACAAAGCGCTGCAGAGCAGGATGAACAAAAAACCAGGATCATAAAAAGGGTACGAGGAGACATGGAGGAAGACACAGTACGGACCGACAGGGCACAAAGGAATGACAAGATATACTGTGGGGATAACGAGACATGACGAGACACAGGTGCAGACACAATCAGGGCAGATGGGACACAGGCGGGGCAAGACAGAAACTGAAGGCAGGGGGGAATGTCAACCGTGACAGAACCCCCCCCTCAAGGGACAGATCCCAGATGTCCCACTCGGCCTAACACCCAGGCCGGGTGGAGGGGGCCTGGAGGAGGGCCCAGGCCAACACACGGCCAACGTTCCGGGGGCCGTCCTGGGGACCGTGCAGACCTGCGAGCCAGCTCCGGGGGTCGCCCATGAAGCCGGGCAGGCCGGCGAGAACGCTCGGGGGGACGTCCACGAGGCCGACCAGACAGCTCCGGGGGCCGCCCACGAGGCCTAGGCCTGGGTCTTGGCGTGGGTCTTGGCGTGGGGCTTGGCAGTCTTGGCGGTCTTGGCGTGGGGCTTGGCGGTCTTGGCGTGGGGCTTGGCGGTCTTGGCGTGGGGCTTGGCGGTCTTGGCGTGGGGCTTGGCGGTCTTGGCGTGGGGCTTGGCGGTCTTGGCGTGGGGCTCGTGGGGCTTGGCGTGGGGCTGGGCGGTCTTGGCGTGGGGCTTGGCGGTCTTGGCGTGGGGCTTGGCGGTCTTGGCGTGGGGCTTGGCGGTCTTGGCGTGGGGCTTGGCGGTCTTGGCGTGGGGCTTGGCGGTCTTGGCGTGGGGATTGGCAGTCTTGGCGTGGGGCTTGGCGGTCTTGGCGTGGGGCTTGGCGGTCTTGGCGTGGGGCTTGGCGTGGGGCTAGGCGGTCTTGGCGTGGGGCTTGGCGGTCTTGGCGTGGGGCTTGGCGTGGGGCTTGGCGTGACGGGAACGTGACATGGCTCTGGAACGTGACATGGCTCAGGAACGTGACATGGCTCAGGAACGTGACATGGCTCAGGAACGTGACATGGTTGCGGGGGTACCCGGGTCCGAGGCGCCGGCTGCGGGGGTACCCGGGTCCGGGGCGCCGGTTGCGGGGGTACCCGGGTCCGAGGCGCCGGCTGCGGGCGTACCCGGGTCCGGGGCGCCGGCTGCGGGGGTACCCGGTTCCGGGGCGCCGGCTGTGGGGGTACGCGGGTCCGTGGTGCTGGCCCCCCCTCGAGGGGCGCCGCCCCCCCCCTCAAGGGACAGATCCCAGATGTCCCCAGAGTCCACATCCAGGGCGGGCTGGGGGGGGACACGGGTCCTCGGAGCTGGCTGGGGGGGGACACGAGTCCTCGGAGCTGGCTGGGGGGGGACACGAGTCCTCGGAGCCGGCTGGGGGGGGACACGAGTCCTCGGAGCCGGCTGGGGGGGGACACGAGTCCTCGGAGCCGGCTGGGGGGGGTCCGAAAACATCACCGGAGGAGGGGCTGATGCGTCCGGGACCACCACAGGAACGTGGGGAGGTGCATCCGAGACCACCACAGGAACATGGGGAGGTGCGTCTGGGACCACCACAGGAACAGGGACAGGTGCAGGAGCTGGAGCCGGAACAGGCTGGGGCTGGCGCTGGCGCTGGCGCTGACGCCGTCGCCGTTGCATCTGCAGGCTCCTGGGCCCACCCAGAGCCAGGCGTGTTCCCCAAAAGGGGTCCCAACACTCACGCACGTTTTTAGCCGCTTCACGGCAGAGGAAGTCCCACATGGTGAGGTACTCTCCCGCTGGGTCCACCTGGTCGGTCCGTTCTGTCATGGTTTGGTTATTTAGGACCCAAGTGCAGGAGACAGAGGTAGGCGGGAGACAGGAGTTCTCAAAACAAAAAGGATTTAATCCACAAAAAGGCAAAACAAAGCGCTGCAGAGCAGGATGAACAAAAAACCAGGATCATAAAAAGGGTACGAGGAGACATGGAGGAAGACACAGTACGGACCGACAGGGCACAAAGGAATGACAAGATATACTGTGGGGATAACGAGACATGACGAGACACAGGTGCAGACACAATCAGGGCAGATGGGACACAGGCGGGGCAAGACAGAAACTGAAGGCAGGGGGGAATGTCAACCGTGACACCATGGGCCGCGGTTGACCGGTGGAGACGTCGCAGAGTAGAGTGGTGTTGGCTGCGTCGAACACCACCTCCTTCAGCTGCAGAGCGGTAGGAGTAGACCGGTAGTCCTGCAGTTCCACGTCCGTGGCCTGATCCGCCGCCATGGAGGCATAGTCCAGCCCCAAATGGACGGACGCCGCAACCACCCGAGAGAGGCAGTCGGCGACAAAGTTCTCCTTGCCCGCCACATGCTGGATATCCGTGGTGAACTCGGAGATTGCCGAGAGATGGCGCTGCTGCCGCGCTGACCACGGCTCCGACGTCTTCGCCATGGAGAATGTCAGTGGCTTGTGATCCACAAACGCAGTGAAACGGCTGTGCTCTAACTGTGTGAAGTGGACTGACAAAGTAATGACTGGCAGGTGTGGGGTTGTTTAGGCTGGAGGTTACCATGTCAGTCAATTGGCATATACAGAGGCTGGGAATTGGACAGGTGCGGGTACTTAGTCTCGTTAGGGCCAGTGGTAGAGCCTGAGTAGAGTCTTCTGTGCTTGTTCTGCAACTTTGTTATCTGGTTGAGTCAACGTAGGTGATGCACTCCCTGTGGTGGTGTGGAATGCGTGACTCGAATTTTCTCGAGTATCCACCATCTTGGATACAAGTTGGATACAAATCACAAGTCTGTGTATTGCTGATCTTGTTTATTTTATTTAGTTGATTAAAATGTAATCTTTAAGATACATTGTAGGCTTTTTCTCAGTTTTTTCTGCAGGCATGCCCACAATCTGAGCTAAAATGTAATACTGTGGGGTGGAGAACAGCGAGACGAGACACTCTGGTGCGTTTGAGTTGGTTTATTGCATGCTCCCACATCTCAACAGTACAAATGCATGATCGGACTAACAACAACAACGCACCGACCGGAAACGGAAGTAACCCCCCGATCACTCTTCCCCCGAGACCTTAAAGGCACAGTACCTGGGTGAATGTCTCTCACCGTACATATATGTGGGTCACCACAGGAGCCCCCCCAGAATTCACCCACAGAAAAGTGCACAAAGCCACATCATCAAAAAACAATAGCCCCTAACAGCGAACAGTCCAACGGAATCCAGTCAACGTATCGGGGGACGGATCAAACGGCCGAAACGGCTACGCTTCGCCGCCGGGGGATCACGGGCCGCTAGCAGGGGCGGGGCCGCAACCGGGGGCGAAATCGGGGGCCGCCCCCGACGCGGAGGTACGGCCACCTGCACCGGCACCTCCACATCCAAATGAGCGGGCTTGAGCCGGTCTATAACGACCCGCTCCGGCCTGCCCCCCATGTCCACCACAAAGTTCTTAGCCCCCGACTCCAAAACCCGATAGGGCCCGTCATAGGGGGGCTTCAACGGGGTCCGATGTCCGTCATGCCGAACGAAAATGTACCTAGCAGAAGGCAGGTCCCTGGGGACATAGGACTCGGGAAGGCAGTGGTGAGAGGTCGGGATGGGCTTCAGGGCATCGGCGACGTCCTGGAACGCAGACCGCTGAGCAGCAGCCGACCAAGGGGCAGTGGCGTCCGGAAGGAACTCCCCCGGGACCCGGAGAGGCTGCCCATACACCAGCTCGGCGGACGAAGCCTGGAGGTCCTCCTTGGGGGCAGAGCGAAGACCCAGCATGACCCAGGGCAGGCGGTCGGCCCAGTTGCTGTCCGTAAGGCTGGCCCGCAGAGAAGCCTTCATGTCCCGATGAAATCGTTCACAAAGTCCATTCCCCTTGGGGTTGTAGGCTGTGGTGCGGTGCACCTTCACCCCGAGATGATCCGCAACCGCCGTCCAGAGCTCCGAGGTGAACTGCGGACCCCTGTCACTGGTGATGTCCCCTGGCGCCCCGAACCGGGCCACCCAGCAGCCGATGAAAGCCCGGGCCACCTCCGCTGCCGTAGTGGAGGACAGAGGGACAGCCTCCGGCCACCTGGTGGTCCTGTCCACCATGGTGAAAACGTGAGTGTATCCCCGGGAAGGTGGCAGGGGGCCCACCAAGTCCACATTCACATGGTCGAACCGCCTCTCCGGGACGGTAAACGGTGCCAAAGGGGCCTTAGTATGCCGGTGGACTTTGGCCCGCTGGCACGACACGCACGCACCAGCCCAGGCTCGAACGTCCTTCCGCCCCGGCCAAACGAACTTGGCCCCCACTAGCTTGGTAGAGGCCTTCGCCCCCGGGTGGGAAAGTCTGTGGATGGTGTCAAAAACACGGCGCCGCCAGGCTACAGGCACCATGTGTCATGGTTTGGTTATTTAGGACCCAAGTGCAGGAGACAGAGGTAGGCGGGAGACAGGAGTTCTCAAAACAAAAAGGATTTAATCCACAAAAAGGCAAAACAAAGCGCTGCAGAGCAGGATGAACAAAAAACCAGGATCATAAAAAGGGTACGAGGAGACATGGAGGAAGACACAGTACGGACCGACAGGGCACAAAGGAATGACAAGATATACTGTGGGGATAACGAGACATGACGAGACACAGGTGCAGACACAATCAGGGCAGATGGGACACAGGCGGGGCAAGACAGAAACTGAAGGCAGGGGGGAATGTCAACCGTGACAGAACCCCCCCCTCAAGGGACAGATCCCAGATGTCCCACTCGGCCTAACACCCAGGCCGGGTGGAGGGGGCCTGGAGGAGGGCCCAGGCCAACACACGGCCAACGTTCCGGGGGCCGTCCTGGGGACCGTGCAGACCTGCGAGCCAGCTCCGGGGGTCGCCCATGAAGCCGGGCAGGCCGGCGAGAACGCTCGGGGGGACGTCCACGAGGCCGACCAGACAGCTCCGGGGGCCGCCCACGAGGCCTAGGCCTGGGTCTTGGCGTGGGTCTTGGCGTGGGGCTTGGCAGTCTTGGCGGTCTTGGCGTGGGGCTTGGCGGTCTTGGCGTGGGGCTTGGCGGTCTTGGCGTGGGGCTTGGCGGTCTTGGCGTGGGGCTTGGCGGTCTTGGCGTGGGGCTCGTGGGGCTTGGCGTGGGGCTGGGCGGTCTTGGCGTGGGGCTTGGCGGTCTTGGCGTGGGGCTTGGCGGTCTTGGCGTGGGGCTTGGCGGTCTTGGCGTGGGGCTTGGCGGTCTTGGCGTGGGGCTTGGCGGTCTTGGCGTGGGGATTGGCAGTCTTGGCGTGGGGCTTGGCGGTCTTGGCGTGGGGCTTGGCGGTCTTGGCGTGGGGCTTGGCGTGGGGCTAGGCGGTCTTGGCGTGGGGCTTGGCGGTCTTGGCGTGGGGCTTGGCGTGGGGCTTGGCGTGACGGGAACGTGACATGGCTCTGGAACGTGACATGGCTCAGGAACGTGACATGGCTCAGGAACGTGACATGGCTCAGGAACGTGACATGGTTGCGGGGGTACCCGGGTCCGAGGCGCCGGCTGCGGGGGTACCCGGGTCCGGGGCGCCGGTTGCGGGGGTACCCGGGTCCGAGGCGCCGGCTGCGGGCGTACCCGGGTCCGGGGCGCCGGCTGCGGGGGTACCCGGTTCCGGGGCGCCGGCTGTGGGGGTACGCGGGTCCGTGGTGCTGGCCCCCCCTCGAGGGGCGCCGCCCCCCCCTCAAGGGACAGATCCCAGATGTCCCCAGAGTCCACATCCAGGGCGGGCTGGGGGGGGACACGGGTCCTCGGAGCTGGCTGGGGGGGGACACGAGTCCTCGGAGCTGGCTGGGGGGGGACACGAGTCCTCGGAGCCGGCTGGGGGGGGACACGAGTCCTCGGAGCCGGCTGGGGGGGGACACGAGTCCTCGGAGCCGGCTGGGGGGGGTCCGAAAACATCACCGGAGGAGGGGCTGATGCGTCCGGGACCACCACAGGAACGTGGGGAGGTGCATCCGAGACCACCACAGGAACATGGGGAGGTGCGTCTGGGACCACCACAGGAACAGGGACAGGTGCAGGAGCTGGAGCCGGAACAGGCTGGGGCTGGCGCTGGCGCTGGCGCTGGCGCTGACGCCGTCGCCGTTGCATCTGCAGGCTCCTGGGCCCACCCAGAGCCAGGCGTGTTCCCCAAAAGGGGTCCCAACACTCACGCACGTTTTTAGCCGCTTCACGGCAGAGGAAGTCCCACATGGTGAGGTACTCTCCCGCTGGGTCCACCTGGTCGGTCCGTTCTGTCATGGTTTGGTTATTTAGGACCCAAGTGCAGGAGACAGAGGTAGGCGGGAGACAGGAGTTCTCAAAACAAAAAGGATTTAATCCACAAAAAGGCAAAACAAAGCGCTGCAGAGCAGGATGAACAAAAAACCAGGATCATAAAAAGGGTACGAGGAGACATGGAGGAAGACACAGTACGGACCGACAGGGCACAAAGGAATGACAAGATATACTGTGGGGATAACGAGACATGACGAGACACAGGTGCAGACACAATCAGGGCAGATGGGACACAGGCGGGGCAAGACAGAAACTGAAGGCAGGGGGGAATGTCAACCGTGACACCATGGGCCGCGGTTGACCGGTGGAGACGTCGCAGAGTAGAGTGGTGTTGGCTGCGTCGAACACCACCTCCTTCAGCTGCAGAGCGGTAGGAGTAGACCGGTAGTCCTGCAGTTCCACGTCCGTGGCCTGATCCGCCGCCATGGAGGCATAGTCCAGCCCCAAATGGACGGACGCCGCAACCACCCGAGAGAGGCAGTCGGCGACAAAGTTCTCCTTGCCCGCCACATGCTGGATATCCGTGGTGAACTCGGAGATTGCCGAGAGATGGCGCTGCTGCCGCGCTGACCACGGCTCCGACGTCTTCGCCATGGAGAATGTCAGTGGCTTGTGATCCACAAACGCAGTGAAACGGCGCCCCTCCAACAGGAACCGAAAATGCCTGGTCGCCAGGAACAGTCCCAGCAGCTCTCTGTCAAAGGCACTATACTTGCGCTCCGAGCCACGGAGCTGCCTGCTAAAGAATGCCAGTGGCTGCCAGGCGCCGTCCACCCATTGCTCACACACTGCCCCGACGGCATAGTCCGAGGCGTCTGTCGTAAGTGCGATCGGAGCAGAGGGTGACGGGTGAGCAAGCACAGCTGCGTCCGCCAGAGCTGTCTTAGCGTCCTCAAAAGCGGTGTTCATCTCCGGGGACCAGTCCAAGCTGTCCTTGGGCGCCTTGCCGCGCAGGGCCTCGTACAAAGGGCGCATAAGACGGGCAGCGTGGGGCAGGAACCGGTTGTAGAAGTTCACCATCCCCAGGAACTCCTGAAGTGACTGCACCGTGCTGGGGCGCGGAAACTGGTTGATGGCCTCCACTCTGGCGGGCAGAGGCACAGCCCCCTGCGGCGTGACGTGGTGTCCCAGGAAGGTGATGGAGGACTGTCCAAACTGGCACTTGGCCGGGTTGACAATGAGCCCGTGCTCACTGAGCCGTTCAAACAGCTGGCGGAGGTGCGCCATGTGTTGGTCGACGGACGAGCTTGCTATTAAAATGTCATCCAAAAAAACAAACAAAAACGGCATGTCCCGAAGCACCGAGTCCATTAAGCGCTGGAACGTCTGCGCCGCCCCCCGGAGGCCAAAAGGCATGCGCAAAAATTCAAAAAGGCCAAAGGGGGTGACGACAGCCGTCTTCGGTATATCCTGTGGATGTACTGGCACCTGATGGTATCCGCGCACCAGGTCCACCTTGGAGAAAACGCCGGCCCCCGCCAGATGGGCTGAGAAGTCCTGTATGTGCGGGACGGGGTACCGGTCGGGGGTCGTGGCGTTATTCAACCGGCGGAAATCGCCACAGGGGCGCCAACCACCGCCAGCCTTAGTTACCATATGCAGGGGAGACGCCCACGGGCTGTTCGACCGCCGCACAATGCCGAGGCGTTCCATGGTCGAGAACTCCTCCCGGGCGATGGCCAGCTTGGCGGAGTCGAGGCGCCGGGCCCGGGCGTAGACCGGCGGGCCCACGGTGGTGATATGGTGCTCCACGCCATGCTTAGCCACTGCAGCCGAGAACGTGGGCGTGGTGAGGTCTGGAAAACTGGCGAGCAGGCGCTGGTATGGGTCTCCCGTGGCGAGCATGTTAGACAGGCAGAGTGCTCCGCCCCCTCCAAGCGTGCAGGGGTAGGAAGCAAACGACAGGGTGTCAATCAGGCGACAGTTTTTAACATCCACCAGCAGGTTGAAAGCGCAGAGAAAATCCGCGCCCAGGAGCGGCGTGGACACAGCCGCCATCACAAAGTCCAAGCCGAACCGCCGCCCGCCTAAACACACCTCCACGAACCTGGTGCCGTAAGTCCGTATAGGTGTGCCGTTAGCGGCGTCCATCTGGGGCCCATGCCCGCCGGCCACGGTGTCCACGGCCTGTGCTGGTAGAATACTGCGTTGCGCGCCGGAATCTACCAGCAGCCGCCGGCCAGACAGAGAGTCAGAGATGAACAGCAGCTTGCAGTCGCGGCCGGCGCCCATGGCCACTAACGAGCGCCGGCCCTGGCGTTTCCCTGCTGCTTGAAACTGCAGGGTTTGCGACACTGTTTAGCCTTGGCTCCAAACCTGGCGTGATAGTAGCAGAGCCCGTCGTCGGTCTGGCGGCGGCCCATCACCGCCGCCGCGGTGTCCATGTCCTCCTCCATGGGAGAAAATGGTGTTGAAGCGTGCTGCTGCGGCAACAGTGCGTGGATAAACTGCTGCCTGTTGGCCAGGAAAACCCTGTCGGCCTCTGCCGCCAAGCCACGGTAGTCCTTGGTGGAGGAGAGAGGGTTACTGGCCAGAGCTGTGCGAACTGGCCCCGGAAGCTGGCGCAGGAAAATGTGTGTGAAGAGGAAGGATGGGTCAGCTGATCCCAGAACAGCCAACATCCTCTCCATCAGCTCTGATGGTTTCCCATCACCGAGGCCGTTGAGAGACAGCAAACGGTCAGCCTTCTCCAACTCCGACAGTTCGTACAGTTCAAGCAGGAACGTCTTCAGAGCCTCGTTCTTCCCCTGCTCGGGTGGATCTTCCAGCAGCATCATTGCACGTGCTGTTGTTGCAGCGTCCAAAGCCGACACAACATGGTAGTATTTTGTTACGTCCTGGGTTATTCCCCTCAGCTGGAACTGGGCTTCTATATGCTGAAACCACGGCCGGGGGTTCTGCTGCCAAAAGTCGGGCAGTTTGACTGTTGCGGCATATATATTAGCGGGCGCGTTAGCCGCGGCCGCGGGAGCGGCGGCGGCAGCGGCGGCGGCGGCGGCGGCAGCGGCGGCGGCAGCGGCGGCGGCGGCGTTGTTGTCCTCGTTCATGTCGTTCCGATCTCGTCGTTACGATCTCACATCAGGGTCACCAAATTGTGGGGTGGAGAACAGCGAGACGAGACACTCTGGTGCGTTTGAGTTGGTTTATTGCATGCTTCCACATCTCAACAGTACAGATGCATGATCGGACTAATAACAACAACGCACCAACCGGAAACGGAAGTAACCCCCCGATCACTCTTCCCCCGAGACCTTAAAGGCACAGTACCTGGGTGAATGTCTCTCACCGTACATATATGTGGGTCACCACAATACCATACATTATTTATTATGACTGCAGCCATATTGACAACATAGAAATGAATGCTCAAACTGAACAAATGTGTTCACATTGCTTAAAAAGCAGACTATTTGACATAACAGTTAGCTGTCGCTATAAAAATCCAAAGTAAAGCTCCTTTTCAGGGGCGTCCATGTTGGAAATATGCTAATTAAAGGTCCAGATACACCCAATCATAAAAATAAGTATTCCAATGGTTTTCCCATGCTCTGAAACCATGAAATAGACACCAAGTTTGCATTTCTAGCCCATTTGGTTCAAAAGTTATCACCAAGCTATGTTTTGATAAATGGCCAATATTAAAATATATTGGATTTCCAGCAAAAAAATGGCCAGGTAGTCCATATAGGTTGTGTTCCTACTGGGTCATAGATATTATTTCTGGTGGACTACCTTTTATAGCAGGGCAAATGCAGCACACTAAGAAAACAGGGGACTTGCCCCCCGGGTACTTTGTAGAAATTAAATCTTAAATATTTCACCTTTTTCTTTCTTTCAAACATTTTTTAAAGTGTGTTCCTGCACCAAGAGACAACAGGTTCACACTCCTGAGTCATAAGGGGTGGACATTACATTATATGTTACTCTGCTGCAAGTAATCATAATTATTCCGAAAAATGTTATTATTATTTTAACAAATTTGAGAATTATTTTTCACAATCTCTAATAGGCTACGTTCTGCTCTTACATCTGGTATTGCTTGTAAGTCCCGTTGTTGGGCATGTGTAGGCTATGTTAATGAGACGGGTATTTCTGCAGCCTGATGAGAGGTTATATATATATACAGTATATATACACATATACACACACACTAAAAGACAGGGTGCAGAGACACTATCTTACACTTGTCTAGTATT
Organism: Cololabis saira; assembly: GCF_033807715.1. Classification (NCBI taxonomy): domain Eukaryota; kingdom Metazoa; phylum Chordata; class Actinopteri; order Beloniformes; family Belonidae; genus Cololabis; species Cololabis saira. The sequence continues at coordinate 35,669,234 of NC_084606.1, forward strand.
CTGACAAGATTTTTGTAACTTTATCGCTATATTTCCTAAATATTACTTTCCAAAAACCAAAAAAGCCGAAATATTTTTGACTGCTGCAATGCTGTAATATCAATATTTAAACCCTTAATGTAAAATGATTTGAAACTGGAAAATTAAGTTCATTAAGGTAATGTTTTCTGTGACTTACTTGTTTTGACAGTTATTGAAGCTGGGGGGCTTGTGGTTCCGTTTCTCAGTTGTGCAGAAACATGGAGGGAATAAGACACTCCTGGCTTCAGGCTGCTGAACGTAACACTGTTTGTGTTGGTTGTCATCTCTTCCACAGTTTCTCCTCCACTGCAGCAGGTCACAGTGCAAGACTCCACTTCACCAGCTGGAGGATCCCATTGCAGAGACATTGACTCACTGGTGACGTTAGATACTTTTATCCCAGTAGGAGGAACTGGTTCTGTGAAAGTTAAATGTAAAAGCAATATGTTTTTTTCACAATTCAAGTTCAAAGTGATTGTTTCACTGTATTTACGGACATAAATGATTTGGTCTTGGGTTTTTTTTTTTGGCATATATCTGTGAATAATTTTCCTTGCAGACTGCCACAAGCCATTACAATAAACTCAACACAATCAATGTAAAATGTAAATTCACTTACAGTATGTGGCTGCCAATAAGCAAATTAATGCCTTCATAATTTGTACAAATTTCATTCAAACATAACATTTTTATGTCAGATTTACCTGTAAATACAGACAAAGAGGTGACCTTGCTTTCAGTTCCATTTTCTGATATCCTTTTGATGTTGAAAGTATACTCAGTCCCAGGTTTTAATCCCTTAATCTCTACACTGTCTCTGTGGTCAGTGTCCACTCTGCCTCTCTGTGTGTTGCAGCTGTAATCTACATGCAGCTTGTATTTTACGGAGGAAGAGCTGCTTTCAAACTCAAGAGAAACTGTCTCACTGCCAACATGGAGGACTGTTACTTCTGGAGGAGGAGGAACATCTGTCAGAGGAGAAAACAGGATGCTTTTAGTTGTAAAACCTTCTGAAACGTGCCCTTATCTTCCATCAGTCATGCTTACAGTCAGCCTGCAGCAAGGCAGAGGAGTCTCCTTCATCACTGTAAAGCTCAAGGAGGGAATCCGGTACATCAGAGAAATCCTTGATGAATGTAGAAAAAGTTTGCCTCTCATTAAATTAATCAACATAAAAATATATACTGTTCATGTGTTGTGCCTTTATTTTACCTCTTCCCCCTCTGTGTTATCCATTGTTAAAGTCACAGTCTCAGTTATGCCGGCACATTTGGTCCAGATTGATCAAACCTGTTCCACAGAAAGGTAACATAAAACAATGTAAATTAAAGCTGCAAGCAGTGATGAACGGGCCCTCGCACCCTTGTGCACATTCAGGCTGCAGTGGAAGCTTGTATGACTTGCATGTAGATTCTTCAGACCTGGACATTTAGTGGATGACACCAGCCACCACTATCTATATCAAACCATTCAAAAGTTATGGCAGAAAATAGGAACTATCAGATATCGACCAATCAGAAGAAGGGGCGGGGCTAATTTGCACCAATTAAGGTGAATGAGTCAAAACCATGTCCGATGACACCACCCACGAGTCTTTATGTCAAACCATTTATTTTTAGCTGGCTTGCGTGCAAAATTTGGTGACATTTGGGGCACGTTTAGGGGGCAAAAAGCCCTCATTTCATCAGAAAAATAAAAACAAGAAAAAAAAAATTCCTACAGATACAATAGGGCCTTCGCAATGTAAGTGCTCGAGCCCTAATAAATAGGCACAAAAAGTGAGGAAATTTGTGTTTGGTAGATTATTTCTTTGTTGTATCAATGCTTATTGTCAATAAACCTTACACCGTTATTTCCCGTACCTGTTACATATAACCAGTACTCGAGTTGTAAAATAAAATCAGGGGGGATGGTGGATTTGATCATATGGGGACAGATAATTTGTGCTGATTACAAATAATATAATATATTACAAATAATAGCAGTGACCAAAACACCTGCAGAAATACTGCAGGAATGACATAGCAGCAGTTAAATGCAGCCTTCTGTAAGCTTTAAATATCCACTGGACTTACATCAAATACATCAAAACACAACAATAAAAAACACTTTTCTGAACTTATCAATATGACTCTGTCCTTCACAGGATAAGTAAAATGGATCACTGCAAAAACTCACAATCATAACGAGAATTACGTTTCTATACTGTCAAAACATACAAAGACCGGGTCAAATACAGTATTACAAAGTAATCTGTGCTGATTTGTGTGCACTTTTTGACTGATGTAGGTTTTTCTGTGCCTGAAACTGATTAAAAATGACTAATAATTGACCAGCTCATTAACTGCTCAGCTGAATTGGTCGACCTCCGGTGTTAAAGGTATCTTCTGTTTGTAACTCAAGAGACTGAAAACCAAACATGGATGGCTAAGACAAGTACAAGTATACCTCGTATATGTAAAAGCAGAATGGACTCAGTTTGAATCAAATGAACAATTGCAGGATAAAAAAATGTTAAGTCTAAAAAAAAAACCTAATCCTTTGCAGCAAATGTTAAACTGTTTTATTATCAAATTGATGCCACAACATTTGAGCTTTGAAACCAACACGACTTCAAAACACCCCCACCACCACTACACACATACACACCCCACAAGCAGAAGTTCCTCTTTTCTACTATAACGTACAAACATTTTGACTTTCACTTCCGTGTTATCTGTTTTTTTTTATTTTCATTATAATCTTAAATTGGGCTGCAACATTTACTCAGTTTTCCTTAATTACTGTCAAGAATGCAATTTGCCTACAATAGTTACTTTACTCTGTTAACCCAAAGTGATGGCAAATATAAAGATACACCATTCCACTGGAAAAAAAATCTGAAAACCTTTAAGCAGACCTTCCAGTGCTGTGCGGCAATAACGGTTCGGACAAATAGTTGGAATTCCTGTTGGTTTTATTTGACCACATTAAAGGAAGAAGTTTACAACAGATTTCAGTTAAACAGCAGACAGTTTTGATCCACAAGGCTTACCATGTATTACTCTTACCGGTTTATAGTTTGATAGCAGTTAATGAGTAACACATTTTTTTTTTTCCCCTTTAAATCTTAACGGTTTATAGTTTGATAGCAGTTAATGAGTAACTAATATTTTTTCAGAAACACAAGACTAAAAAACTACTTTTACATTTTTCTAAATGAATTCACCGTTGCCAGGTTTCCCTACTGTACTGTATGTTACAGTGAACCACACTTCAGATTTGCCAGTAAAATATTATACAAAATTCCAGAGGAGGAACAGGAAATGTTTTCAAATATCCTCTGTGATCTGTGATCTGTGATCTATCAGGAAAACTCTCACTGTTGCTCGTTGTTTTGCTCCTGTTGTACTTCCTCTATGCCACTTCTGCTTTTTTCCGATTCGGGGTCTTGCTCAGGACGCTACCTGTGATGAGAAGTTCAATCAGCTGCTCCTATATGTAACGAACCTTCCAGTTGCCATGGTTACTCATAACTAAGAATTAGTAGCATCAATCTACTGATCTACTACTGATCCAGCTGTACCCTCGAAGTTGTAAAAAATAAATCAGGGGGGATGGTGGATTTTATCATATTGGGACAGATAATTTGTGCTGATTACAAATAATATAATATATTACAAATAATAGCAGTGACCAAAACAGCTGCAGAAATACTGCAGGAATGACATAGCAGCAGTTAAATGCAGCCTTCTGTAAGCTTTAAATATCCACTGGGCTTACATCAAATACATCAAAACACAACAATAAAAAACACTTTTCTGAACTTATCAATATGACTCTGTCCTTCACAGGATAAGTAACATGGATCACTGCAAAAACTCAATGTTAACAAGAATATTTGTCTTATTTCTAGTTAAAATGTCTCATTTTAGTAAAAAAATCCCATTACACTTAAAACAAGACTCATCAATGGAAAAAACAACAATTTTCACCTGTTTCAAGTAGATTTTCACTTAAAATAAGTAGAAAAATCTGCCAGTGGAACAAGATTTTTTTGCTTGTAAGAAGAAGATAAATCTTGTCCCACTGGCAGATTTTTCTACTTATTTCTAGTGAAAATTTACTTGAAACAGGTGAAAATTGTCAAATAAGTTATTTTTCTGGTGTTATTTTTCTGGTGATGATTCTAAATGTTGAAATAGCAGTAAAACCACATTCATTGATGAAATGACATAAGGGATGGAAAGGGGGGGATGGCAGTTTTAGCTTCAGTTTCATACAAGTAAAAATATTTTGCCACAAACTGAATAGTTTCTCTCATGTATGATTTGACTTTTTTCTTTTCCGGAAATGTAACAACTAAAATTAAGTAAATAAATAACAGTAAATAAATACATACAATTTTACATCATAAAAAAGATTGATTCATGCTCATCTTATAAGTGTAAGAGGAGATTTATTTTTGTTAAGAAGGTTATTTTGGTAATTCAGGGTTGATTATTTTATAAATATATTCTTTATATTGTGATGTAAATCAGGGACTATAATGACACTAGTCAGTTTATCTGTAGTGATTAGTCTGTTTTAGATTGGGCGGAGTGATACGCCACAGTACGGCACTAGGTGCTGTGTTGATGTTCTAAAATCCTACACTGTTGAGGGACATTAAAGTACACTGGAACTCAGCACAAGTTGTCCCCGACCCGAAAAAGGTCTAATTTAATAAGGTAAGGCTTAACTCTACACGAGCCTTACATAAGTAAAAGTTCAGAGCTCAAAACCCTGCAAGAGTCCCGTGATCGGGACCGAAAAATGGTAAGTTTCTTCTGAGCGGAGGAAGATTTTGGTCCGTGGGTTGAGGCGTGGTCGGTTGCGCGTTACTGGTCAACACAATAGATTAATATTAATAACCCAATATCGTGATACACTTTGTCACCTCCACGACACGTTTCGTGACGTTTTTGTATCGCGAAATTTCCATCTTCCATTGTCTTCTCATAGATTTCATTATGTATATTCCCCTTTTTTTCCTCTGACTTCAGTCAAAACGTAAACGTTCTGTATTGCTATATGAAAAAACGCAGCACGATTTATTTTTTTTAATAAAAAATTTACTAGTCTACAAGCTTAAAGAATTACGTACCTTGAGAAATATCTCTCATGCTGCGAATGAATTAGTTCAGGCAAGTTTATCCTAAGATGAAGTTGTAACAAGTACAGCTCTCCCCCTTCTAATGTCAGCACGATACTGTGCCTCAGCTTTAATACTGAAGAGCAAAGTTTCACTTTCATTTCCAAAGAAATTACAATGAGCCAAACCCACCTACTCATTTAGAGATGCAAGTTAACATCACAATGTATCTAACGGTGCAACAATAACATTGACCAACTGCGTTTTCCTAACTTGTTTTTCCTTTTCATAACATGATCTGTTTTTGTAGAGAGGGAAATTAATTAAGGTGCCTGAAACATTATTTCCTATGTCCTCTGATCTGTTCTGCTGCACTCCCCTCCTGCTTTCATCATAAATGCCACTTGTTAGGGTGAAAATGTGTAACTTTTCATGCCATCCATTTCTTTAGTTTATTATTTTGGAATTGTACCAGAACCAGACATTTAGCTGCTCCACATGTCTGGAACAAACTCCCAGAAAGCCTCAGATCAGCTGAAACACTCAGTTTATTTAAGTCCTGGTTGAAGACTCACCTGTTCTCAGCTGCTGTTGAGTAAAGTTCTAAATCTGCAGTCCCAAAACCTAATCATATTTTAAATACTGATTTTTAGGGCCCGAGCACTTACATTGCGAAGGCCCTATTGTATCTTTTTTCTCGTTTTTCTTCCAACGAAATTAGGGCCTTTTTTCCCCCTAAACGTGCCCCAAAAGTCACAAAATTTTGCACGCAAGCCAGGCCTGGCGAAAAATGTGATATTTAATGGTTTGCATTAATGGGCGTGGCCTAACGGCTCAACAGCGCCCCCTAGAAAACTTTGTGTCTCAAGCCCCACAATACGGTTTGACGTACATGTACGAAAATCGGTACACACCTGTATCATGTCGCAACTTAAAGAAAAGTCTCTTGAAGCCATGGCCGAAACCCAACAGGAAGTCAGCCATTTTGAATTAATCGTGTAGTTTTGGTGAAATTTATGCCATTCCTTCGTCAGTTAATGCAGCCCGAACCTAAACCTGATTATAATTAATCATCGTCATCAGCTTGTCATTGAGGTCTGCACAATTCTCATAACGACACACTTTTATCACGGTGCGATGAAGCAGCGAAACATGTAAAACATGCAGGACACCGGTCCTTGAGGACCAGGATTGGTGACCCCTGCTCTAACCCATCTGCTCAGTCCCAAGAGTGTCCCTCTGACCTGTCTTGCCGGTCTGCCCGGCCCCGAGGACGGCGCCCTCAACTTTCTCGCGAGTCTGCCCGGTCTAGTGCCCAGGCTCCCTGAACTCTGATTATGTGTTGGCCTGGGCCCTCCTCCGGACCCCCTCCAGGGTTTGACACTTCCTATTTTATTTTGAAGCCCGTGTCTTTGTGTTTAAGTTCTGGTTTGACCTTCCTGTTTCTCATCGGCACTGATCGTCTGCACCTGTGTCTCATTAACCCTTGTGTATATCTGGTCTTGTCTTTCCCCTGCTCCCTGCTGGTCCGTACTGTTTGTTCCTCCGTGTTTTCTGCCCTGGTTTTTGTAGTGTTTGATTCTTGTTTTAAGCTCTGGTTTTTGCATCCTGCTCAGCAGCATTTTTGGTTTTGTTTTGGACTAATAAATCATCCTTTTGGAACTCCTTTCTCCTGCATCTCTCCTGCATCTGGGTCCTACTCTAACCACACCCTGACTGAATGTGGTGTTTGTTATGGAGAATCCGTGATGAGGACAGAAGTCCAAAAACAGAACATCACTTGGGTTCATATCAGAGAGTTGGTTCCTCCCAGTCACACCCTTTCAGGTCCCCTAGCACAACAAGGGAGTCCCCAGAAGGACCAATCTCCAAAACCATCGCAAGACTCTAGAAAGGGTGGGTACTCTGAGCTGCTGTTTACTGCATAAGCACTGACAAGATAGTCAGGACAATTGAACAAATAAATTCCAATCAAAAATAACATTTATTTCAACTGTCATTTCTGTTAACATGGATCAGATTCAAAAGAGCATATAGATATATTAAAAAAGCCTTTCTAGCAGCTGATTAAACATAGAAGGTTCTGCTTTGACACGGTCCAGTCGGTCTGTCCTATAGATCAAAGGTCTAGTCGTTTACCAAAACAAGGACTCCCTCACTGTTTGACATCTCCAATCCCTCAACTCTCTTTACCTGTCCGTCACCTGTTGCTATCCAATAAAGGTACATATGGTACAAAATAGCTAGTCTGCCTGGGCCCCCGGACTGTGGACTTCCAGTCACCCTGTACCACCCAGCTTGGCCTCACGACTTCATGTCCCAGCTACAGACTTGTGGCTTCTGCTTCTGGATCTCTGCTTCTGCTCCTAAAGGGGAGTTTTTCCTTGCCACTGTTTGGCTTAAGGTTTTTCTCCCACTAGGGGAGTTTTCTCGGGGCTCGGGGGTCATGTTCTGGGTATGGGTCTCTAGAAAGCGTCTAGAGACAACTTTTGTTGTATTAGACGCTATATAAATAAAATTGAATTGAATTCAGCTCTGCCGCACCACACATGCCAAAGAACACGGCTCCATGTCCTGAGTAGAGCCATCCAGACTGGGCTCGCGGTTCTGGGTATCCAGCCACACTGTACCACCCAGCTCTGAAACACTGTGAAGCCCAAGGACAGGCTCCATGTCCTGGGTGGACGTGCCTTGGCCCACTGGATGAACGGCACATTTCAGATGCAGAAAACTCTGCATGTCTTCACAACAACATAATGAAAAAAAAAAAAAAATGAATGAAAAGATGAATGAAAGAATCATTTGTGTGTGTGTGTGTGTGTGTGTGTGTGTGTGTGTGTGTGTGTGTGTGTGTGTGTGTGTGTGTGTGTGTGTGTGTGACTTGTGATTTGGCCTTTCATCTGAAAAAAACGAGGACAGGGTCCAGTAGAAACCTTTGACCCGAAATATTAAAGAGAGGGCATAACTGTTGGATGGATTTTTCAGATTGGTGCTGCTAATCATTAGCCTGTGATCAATTGATCAGCAGATATGCAGACCTCTATAAAAGAAAATGTTTGTAATTTTGCAGATTTAAAGCAAACAGCTATATATAAACAATCCCACAACGGAACGCTCTACATTAGTTAAAAAAATTCTATGAAATCAATTCCGAACTATTTGGACTTAAATGGACTTAATTGTTTTTTATATATATACTGTATATATATATATATATATATATATATATATATATATATATATATATATATATTATATATATATATATATATATATATATATATATATATATATATATATATATATGTGTATTCTGCCATTTTATCATGTTTATTCTTTGAGAGGAAAGTCTGTATACGTCAGGTGAACAAATTAATGCATTAATGCATCAAATAGCTCTGGAAATGTTTTTCATTGTAAGATTACTGGATGAAGTTTAGCATTTTTCAGATTGTGATCTTGATGTGCATATTGATCAAGACGATGATAGGTCAACAGGAAAACCTTTTAAACGAGAAGTTCAAGCAGCTATTGCAAAATCTTTATATTCAAAACCCTGTTGCACAATAATTTTGTGTCACGTTTTAACACTTCAATTAATGCCAAATCACACTGGAAGATATTCTTAGACACAAGGACGTGTCATGCACACACGTAAACATGTGCAAGTGCATGACATGCACATGTTGGAAAACAAGCTGAAAACCCCCTGAGAAATAACTTTTACTGTAAAATATAATGGTTCATAGGCCGCTGCCATGTCGCTGACTAAACCTGAGCTGCGTAACATCTGACACTAGAAACACAGAAAGTGTCTGTTCTGCCTGCATGTTGTTTGGTCTTTCAAAGTGCACAGACTCAAGGACATTCACAGTTTCTCCTATCAAGTCCAGAAGACTACATAAATTCATGTGAATACTGATGGGTTTTATCTGTCTTCCAGTTTCTATCATCATCAAGATAGCTCTTTTCACCCTGAGAGGGATTACTTGTGGCCTACTTACTGAAAAAGATTCAAATGAAAACACCTTCAGTAGATAACAGATGATTAAAGTGAGCTCAACACGTTTTTCAGTGGTTGTTGCTTCACATTCCAGGGCCTTTTATTTATATAGCATCTATTACAACACAAGTTATCTCTAGCATCTTTCTAGAAACCCATAACATCCATTCATCCATTTTCTATGCCCGTTTTATCCTTTGCAGCGTCATGGGGGTCTGCTGGAGCCTATCCCAGCTATTTTCAGGCAAGAGGCAGGTTCACCCTGGACAGGTCACCAGTCCATCGCAGGGCCACATATATACAAACACATCTATTTGAGCCATCTCTGTAGTGCTTCCCTGGTTTTGTTGTTTTCCCCATGTGTGCTGTATGATGATGGTTGCACCGATGTAATAATATTGTTTTTTTGGATGACCAAAATAAAATTAAATAAAACAAAAAAAACAGACATACTCACACTCACACCTACGGGCAATTTATAAAAATGGATTAACCTACTATGCATGTTTTTGGACTGAGGTAGGAAGCCGGAGTACCTGGAGGGAACCACGCAAGCACGAGGAAAACATGCAAACTCCACACGGAAAGACCCCCGCCGGGCCAGGGATTCAAACCGGGAACCTTATCGCTGTGAGGCAACAGTGCTAACCACTAAGCCACCATGCTGCCCCGACCCAGAACATCAATTATTACAATGGCATGTAAAAACTGCCATAGTGGGAGAAAAACCTTAAGCCAAACAGTGGCAAGGAAAAACTCCCCTGAGGAAAGAAACCTTGAGCAGGACCTGGATCATAAGGGGGGACCCTCCTGCCGGAGGCCAGCTGGGCAGAGCAGGAAAAGAGAAAACAGACAGAGAGAATGAAGAACAGAGAGGGCAGAGACACAGACAGAATGGTTAGTTGGTGTACTACAGGGACGACTATATAACAGATGTAAACAGCAGACACCGAAGCGGTCGGAGGGACTGCAGGTCAGGATGTCAGCAGGCGTCTACCAGACATCCATACAGACATGTGGAAGCAAGCAGTGGGATGATCAGAGGGTGGGACTGCAGGTCAGCATGCAGCTCTTGAAGCTCTGGCCTGCAAACATGCACAAAAGAGAAAAGGTGGAGTAGGTGTGACACACCAGAGCCCTGCTTAATCCTTGAGATTTAGAAAAATAACTAAAAAAATCAAGGATCTTTTATAAAAATGTGAAAATATTTCCATGATCTTGGCATGATGCACCAAAATTAAACTTTATTTAAACTCTTTTGCCTAAAAACTTTAACTCCAGGTGGTAAGGTGGCAGTTCAAGGAGGGGTGAGATATTTCAAGCCTTTATTGGTTATGATTTTGGTAATTATGGCTCACAGTTTATGAAAACCCCAAATGAAAAATAAATTAGAGAATATTTTATGAAATCAATAAACAATTCCATTATCAAAATGATAACAAATAAAGGTTTAATATATCTTGCTTTGCATGTAATAAGACTAGGTAATATATTAGTTTCACCTTTTAAGTTGAATTATTGAAATAAATTAACTTTTACACCATATTCTAGTTGAATTATTGAAATAAGTTAACGTTTACACCATATTCTAGTTGAATTATTGAAATAAATTCACTTTTACACCATATTCAGTTGAAATATTGAAATAAGTTAACTTTTACACCATATTCTAGTTGAATTATTGAAATAAATTAACTTTTACACCATATTCTAGTTGAATTATTGAAATAAATTAACTTTTACACCATATTCTAGTTGAATTATTGATGTGTGGCGTAAGAGCGTGTGAATTTGTTTATATGCATCACTTTCCCGCTCAATGCATAACACTTTGAGAGCCCTGTTATTTCATTTATGGCTGGTTCAGACTGGATGGGTGGAGTCATGTGATTAAACACACACACTGTACACCGTCTTAAAGGGGGAAAGAAAATAGCCTATCCATACACAGTCAAAACAATCGATATGATGTTTATTTTACATATTTTTTATCAAAACACAGAATTGACGTCCGTCATCCCAGTGAATTTATGTATCTAATGTTTCGGTTTATCGCCCAGGCCTACACCAAATCAAAGAAACTGGTTTAAATGGTGTAATTCCATATCAAGAGACTCACCATAACACTCACGTGTGCAAATGTTTGGTCATTTTCTCCAGAACATAGAATGTTGTTATTTTCTAATATGCTTGATGTGAACAGCAAAGGCACTTTTTATAGTGATATTGACCCAGGAATGTGGGGGACCTGGGGGGGGGGGGGGGGGGGGGGGGGGGGGGGGGGGCGGTGGCCATGATTGCGAGGGCCCGATCAACGCTGCTGGCAGCTTTCATTTCATTTGAGCTTGTATGTCTATATACAATATCTGACAATAAAGCTTGAAACTTGAAATTATTAACAGTGGACACTAGATGGCAGCAGAGCGTTTGATTATTAACAGTGGACAATAGATGGTAGCAGAGCGTTTGAATCCCACTGTTTAGGTTTCAACGTGGACTCTAGTCCATGTTCATGTTTTTTTGAACATCTGTACAGAAATAATACATTTTACAGTAAGTAATCGATGGAATTTTAGAACTATCCATCCATCTGTTTTTACTACCTATCCAGGTAGGTACAAGGTTGTTGGTGCATCAGTTTAAACCAGCGGTGGGAGACTTTAGTTCATCCTGAGCCACATCAGTATGATAGTCAGTGTCAAAGGGCAGTTGCACAGTAAGTGCAAGTCAATTTAAATCCATATACTATTGACTCCTTTAAAAAAAAATCACATTACATCACTCCCTCGGCATTAAATTATCAATAATAGATGAGTGTTGTTGAGGTGTGGCAGACAGTGACAGACATATGAATGTAATATCTGGTTTAAGACCTCAGGAGTCAAACAAAACAAGAAGTCCTAGACGTTACTACAGTGGAGCTCCGACCTCGGCTACGGGAAAGATGAGTTCCCCTAAAACTTTTTATGTTCCACTTCCAAAACAGAAACCACAAAACAGACTGTACCTAACTCATCTGCATACAGTGGTGCCACCAGGGGGTGGCCATGGCCCTCCCCACTTGCCTCAATAAAAAATAAAAAAATCACTTGCCGGTCACATAAATTCTATCATCAGTTATGCGTTTCATCCCAAATCATTTGGGCTAAATGCATATCAGTAGGCGTTTCTTTAAGTATTTCTGAGCCTAACAATAAAAAAATAAATAATATATATATATACATGTATATATATATAAAAAAAAAATTATCATGAGGAGGAAGAGAACAAGGGCCCGGATCGGCGTCCCCGGGGCCCCTCCCTGGAGCCAGGCCTGGGGTTGGGGCTGGTTGGCGAGCGCCTGGTGGCCGGGTCTTTGCCCGTGGGACCCAGCCGGGCTCAGCCCGAAATGAGGACGTGGGCCTGCCTTCCTGTAGGCCCACTAGGTCGTCCTCAGACGAGCCGTCCATCGTTGTCTCCAGTCATCCCGATTCTCCATACAACTTTCCAGTTCACTGGTACTCTGGGCCCCTGCATCCTTCTTGAGTATGTCCACATATGTTGGTGTAGGACGTCCTCTTGACCGGCGCCCGCTGTGTTGGCTCCCACAGCACCAGCTTGCTGGCTGACAGTTCTGTGTGTCTTTGGCAGTGCCCTGCAAGTCTCATTCTCCTTACAGCAACCTTTTCACTCACCCTTGGTATTCCTTCATATAGGACTTGGTTGGTTACATGTGCATTCTTGCTGATGTTAAGCACTGCACGCAACATCCTGGTGTAGCACCCGTCCAGGGATTTCGCTAGGGTTGGTTTGAGGGTCCAGCATTCACTGCCATAGAGGAGAACAGACTCTACTGTCGCGTAGAAGAAGCTGAGTCTGATTTGGCGGGGGAGGTTGGAGTTCCATACACTGGTCATTCCCGTTCAGGGGCCCTCCATGCAAGTGCCTTCCTCACTTTTAGATCTTGCTCAGTTGAGTTGACCCACGAACCCAGGTATTTGAAGTCATCAACTTCTTTCAGCACAGTGCTCCTGCTGTAGTCAGAGGTTGATGTTCTGGTGGAACCTTCCACTCGCAGGAAGGTCCATGAAAGGCTGGTGCAATGTGGACTGGGTAGCAGTCGTGGCGGGGGTATCTCGACGACCCAATCCCTGGACCAAAACCCTCACAGTGGGGACATGGAATGTCACCTCGCTGGGGGGGGAGGAGCCGGAGCTTGTGCGTGAGGTTGAGAGATACCGACTAGAGATAGTCGGGCTCACCTCCACACATAGCTTGGGCTCTGGAACCCAGCTCCTTGAAAGGGGCTGGACCCTCCACTACTCTGGAGTTGCCCAGGGTGAGAGGCGGCGGGCTGGTGTGGGCTTGGTTATAGCCCCTCAGCTCAGCCGCCATGTTTTGGAGTTCACCTCGGTGAACAAGAGGGTCGCTTCCCTGCGCCTTCGGGTCGGGGAAAGGTCTCTCACTGTTGTTTGTGCCTACGGGCCGAACAGCAGTGTGGAGTACCCGGCCTTCTTGGGGTCCCTGGGAGGAGTACTTGATAGTGCTCCAACTGGGGACTCCATTGTTCTACTGGGGGACTTCAACGCCCACGTGGGCAATGACAGTGATACCTGGAGAGGCGTGATTGGGAGGAAAGGCCTCCCCGATCTGAACCCGAGCAGTGTTTTGTTGTTGGACTTCTGTGCTAGTCACAGTTTGTCCATAACACCATGTTCAAACATAAGGGTGTCCATCAGTGCACGTGGCACCAGGACGCCCTGGACCTGAGGTCAATGATCGACTTTGTTGTCATTTCCTCTGACCTTCGTGGATCGTGGATCAAGCCCAGCAGATTAGTGGGGCCGTGGTTTTCTTTTGACTGTCAAAAACCTGCAGAACTGCTTGTATGTCAGGTCTGAATAGGGATCTGAAGGTTTGGAAAAGAACCAACAGTTGAGCATCTGAAACAGGAACCAACTATCCGGTAACCCAGGTTGATGTTGCAACGTTTCCATGGCTGGTCTTAAGAGTTTTTTTTTTTTTTTTTTCTTTTTTATAATCCTTGAATGTAAGTCAAAAAAGTAGAATAACAGGTCAGCCCCATCTGATGATATTACTACCTGACTGAATTCCTAACTGTAAATGTTTACAAAACATAATATCAAGACCTCTGCAAACACATTCTATCCCGGAAATACATACAGAAACTTACAAGTGGTGGTGGTGTCTCCAAGCAGGGCCCCCGCAAGGGCTGTGCGAACCGTGCGACCGCACAGGGCCTCACGCCCCAAGGGGCCTCACGCTATGGGCCGTTTTTCTTTTTTCCCCCGTTTTTTTTTTTTTCCGTTTTTTTTTTTCTTTATCGTTTTTTTTCCTTCTTTCCCTTATAAATATCAACAGTCACGTTCCATTACAGACCTAAATGTGTACTATTCTGTGCATATCAATAAATATATTTGCAATGATGTGCTTGCTTGCTGCGGGTGTCTGTTGTTCAATACAACTGCGTCAGACCAAGCGCGTTGACACGAGCTGCTCTGATCCAGATGGGTGGAGTCTCGACACACAATGTCGAGAGAACGAGACAGATTCAGGAAATTTCCATCAGGGAATGAAAAAAGAAAAAAACTAAAGAAAATGTTTAGAGTTTAATGCCCCCCCCCCCCCCCCCCCTAGGCTGCATTTGTAAATAAGAAATTTGTTCTTAATCTGCTTGCCTGGTTAAATAAAGGTTAAATAAAAAAAAAAAAAAAAAAAAAAAAAAAAATGCCTCTCTGAAAGGCTCGTTTGATAAATTTGTGACGAAAATCACCGATCCGACCGGGTCTCAAGCAGCCGCGGGGCCCCGCGTCGAGGCAAGTCGAGATGATGACGAGGCGGGGGAAGGTAGCAGCACCGGCGGCGGGGCTTCCCACTATCAGCCGCCGGTGGCAATGATAGACACAACGAGTGAGGATGATGTGGCCGAGAGTCATGAGGAGTCAGTGGAAGTCATGATGACCAGTGAATGTGTTGAGGAAGGGGGGGAGCGCGAGGCCCCCACTATTCAGGAGGAAGAAGGGCAAGATGCTATTCACAGCAGCAGGGCTCACGACAGGCAAGCTGAGGATACCATGTCAGCCACATTTATGATGATGTTGGTAATTGGCCAGTGAATATGAACGCAAAAGACAGAGATCAAATAATAAGAAGAGGTCCCCAAAGGCTTAAGGGATATTCTTATCCAAAAAAGACCAAAAACAAAAGACACTTTAGCGACAATTTGTTCACCCGACATCTCGCAAATGGAGAACAAATAGACAGAAAGTGGCTCTATTCAAAGAAATTAGACAAAGCATTTTTCTTTTGCTGCAAACTATTGACGAGGAGCAACACCAACTCAATTGGCTATTAACGGCGTCAACGATTGGAATCATATAACTGATACATTAAGATCACATGAAAAATCCCCCGATCATATGTCAAACGCATTGAAATGGAGTGAGGCAGCGACACGCCTAGAAACCAATACAGGCATTGATAAGTTGGAACAGATGCAAATGCAAAGGGAGAGGGCTCATTGGCAGGCCGTGTTGACACGTGTTGTTGCAGCCATTCAGTATCTCGCCGAACACAATTTGGCATTCAGAGGGGCCAGTTCTAAGCTTTATGAAAAAAACAATGGAAACTTTTTAGGCATCATAGTAATGCTTGCCAAATTTGACACGTCTATACAAGAGCACGTGAGACGAATTAAAGACAAAGAAACTCATCAACATTATTTGTGATCTGACATTCAGAACGAAATAATTGGTAACCTGGCTTCAAATGTGAAAAACACCATCCTCAATGACACAAAGTCAGCAAAATATTATTCCATTATTTCAGACTGCACTCCCGATCTGAGCCATAAAGAGCAGATGGCGCTTGTTTTGCGTTTTGTTAATATGAGCTCCAGAGTGGTAGGGGTGAGTGTGGAGGAGCATTTTGTTGATTTCTTTGTGACAACTGACCAAACTGGAAAAGGACTGACCGCTTCTATCCTGGCTGAACTGGAGAAACTTGGTCTCAATTTAAGCGACTGCAGAGGCCAAGGGTATGATAATGGTGCAAACATGAAAGGTCAGAATAATGGTGTTCAGGCGCACATACTCCGACTCAATCCCCTTGCTTATTTCATGCCATGCGGCTGTCACAGCCTGAATTTGATGCTGGGAGACATAGCATAATGTTGCCCAAAAGCAATGACATTCTTTGGGATTATACAACGTATATATGCAATAATTTCCGCTTCAGTAAAACGTTGGGAAATATTTAAAGCCCATGTATATCTCAACGTTAAATCGCTATCCGAAACAAGGTGGGAATGTCGGGTGGAGAGTGTGAAAGTCATACGCTACCACATTAAGGAAATCAAGGATGCTTTGCTTGAAGTGGCAGAGACCACTACTGAACCTAAAGTAAATAGTGAAGCCCAGTCCTTGGCCCATAACGAGCTGGAAGATTTTGAATTCATTCTGGCTCTAGTTATATGGTATGACATTTTGGTTGCTGTGAACACTGTGAGTAAGGATTTGCAGTCTAAGGATATGCAGCTGGACCAGGCTCTGTCTGACCTTAAGGGACTGGTTACATTCATGGAGGGATTCAAAGCAACAGGGTTTACCTCTGCAAAAATAACAGCGCAAGAGATGGCCAAAGAAATGAAAGTCGAGCCAGTATCAATAGAACAGGATGTCCTATTGACGTTGGATTATCAGGACGTTATTGTAGAATTTGCTTAAAGGAAAGCAATAAGGAGGAGCATTCTCACATAATTATCTGCTGCTTGTGTGAATTGCGTGAATTTATAGCCCTGCTATGTCATTGCCTGTCTGCTGCTGGGGTTTCCAGTGAGTGTGCCCCGCCCCGAGGCAGTCGAGGCACATATTTTTCGTTTTTCATTTATTTAGCCTTATTTAGCTCTCAGTAACAAGCTGATTTCATTCATTATTTGTGTGTGAAGAATTTGGTCATAAACAGGCATTACCTTAAAAATATCTTGACTTGTCATGTCTTGTCAATGCATTGCTTCATAATGAAACGTGTGTATGTGTTTGTATCCAGTATTTTGCTGATTGGAGAGTTAAAATTGCACATATAGACACCCGATCTGACCCGAAAAACCCAAAAATGTCTTTCCCCCCCCCCGCCATTTCGCACAGGGCCTTGCAAATCTCCTAGACGGCTCTGTCTCCAAGATACAGTTAACTCTAAAGGCTGAATTATGTTTCTGCGTTAAACCTACACCGTAGGGTACGCGGCTACGTGGGAGTCTCTCCGTAGCCTACGCCGTAGCCTGACCTGCACCTCCCAAAAAACGTAACTACACGTCGAGGCGACGCAGACCCAATGCAGGGCGAGAGGGCTGTGATTGGTTTGCTTGGTAGCAATGCATTTCCGGTTCCGGTTCATGAAGCAGTCGTGAGCTTTCAGCGCTCTTTTCTTTGTGTGTGTGATTTTGTTTTTTTTTGGGGGGGGGGGTACTGCACCGCCGTGAAATGGAGTGACGGAGAAGTCCAAAGGGTTCACAACGGCGTCACGGCAACAGCGTAGGCTCTGCGTTGGTTTAACGCGGAACCATAATTCAGGCTTAAAGGAGCTTGAGGCCGGATGGAGGCAGGATTTATGAAGAAAATTCGTAAACGTTTTAAATTTTCTAGTAATAATGTCAGATGAAGCGTTCCAAACCCAAAAGAATGATTCCTCTAGTGTATCTCTCCGTTGCCTTGAACAGGCTGTGTGCTGCAAAATGTGCTGCAATTCGGTCCCGATTTTCCCGCGCTGGGCTGCGGATGTGACGTCACATGACGCTGCATGCACGTTCTCCCCGTTCTCCCGTGCCGGCTTCACTGTTGGCTGCAGTACCCCCGACGGCCGTCGTGGTGAAGGGTGGCGCTAGAGAGTCTCATTTCTTAAAAGGAGCCTCATGCTCCTTTAACACTTCTGCGGTATAGACACTTACGTGTAACCAGGCCTAATGAAAACCCCAACGTCCTTATATCAACATACTAAACCCAGAGAAGGTCCAGCGCTGCTTCAGCCAAAACGCCTGAGTATCACTTTGTGTCTGTTACCCATGCTTTTAATTTTCCAGTGAAGATCGATTTAGATGTCTGTGGTGCTGTAGTAAAACGGAGCCAGTTGGCAGGCAGAATTACCTAAGTTATCTTTTTAGGAAGCATTAGAGAAACTTAGCCTTTATGTAATGTACCAGTTAAATCCAGCTCTCCACAGCTCCAGGACTGGAGAGACCTGAATTTGAATGACATAAAAATAACTCCTCCATGGTTAGTGTTTTGTCTTCCATAGTGTTCTCTCTATGAAGTGCATATCCAGATTGTTTCTGAGGCTGTTGTCTTTCCTCCATGCAGCAGTTTCACACATCCCATCAATGGTTTGGTTTGGATGTCTTTTCAGAGTGATGAAGCAAGCACACAGGCAAGTTGGCAGATATATGAGCTCAGCTTGAAGTCAATAAGAAAGATTCATTTATGAATTCACTCACAGATAATGTGTAAATCAAACTTTTGTAATGGCTTCTTATGAAGTCCACTATCATATCCTTTGTAGTGATGCACCGATTGTACGGTAACCGAAATTGTTCGGCCGAAAATGGCAAAAAAACACTTTCGGTGTTCGGTGGAATAAGTGGGGGAAAAAAACGAACAATTAATAACGGCGTTGTAAAATAAGGAAATAGACTGGCTGCTCCCGTAACAGTTGCGCACTACATAAATCGTTGGCCAACCAAAAACTAACCCCATAAGAATTTTACCTAACATTCACCAGGAGGTGGAACCAAAAGAACATAATGTTGAGAAATTAAAAAAAAATCTTTTTTTTATGTTCAATAAATATTTTCTAATTTTGTAAAAGATTTTTTTCTTTGAAAAGCATGCCTAAATCAAATGTATTTGATTTATGCAATGGTGAAAAAATTGGCAAAATAAATGAAAAACTGCTGAAGAACCATGTTCGGTATTCGGCCAAGTGTTTATTATTATTTTCGGTTTTGGTTTCGGCCACAAATTTTCATTTCGGTGCATCATTAATCCTTTGTCTTGTTTACATTCAAGATGAGGTGAAGCAGTCCACCAGGTCTCTGTACTCAGTCTCTGGTCCATCACTGATACACCGCACAACGGCAGTCACCTTCAGCTTCAACTTCATATATTTGTGTCCCCAGAAGGACAATTGGT
The DNA here is from genome assembly GCF_033807715.1 of Cololabis saira. Lineage (NCBI taxonomy): Eukaryota > Metazoa > Chordata > Actinopteri > Beloniformes > Belonidae > Cololabis > Cololabis saira. The sequence goes on from NC_084606.1 coordinate 35,688,552, forward strand.
TTTGCACTAAAAAGGAGGATATATAAAAAAAAACACAGACACATAAAAGCCTTCTTAGACAGAATGCCAGTGTTATCATTAAAATCAAGCATATTATAGACTAGTGTCCCAAGATTCTCTTCAAACTCCGCCTCCTAACCCTTAATCTTTTCAAGCTGTTGTTGAAAATCAGAAATGTTTTTTGTTTTGGCCAGTGTCTGCACACTTTTAAAGATGACAGGACTCTGGCTTGTGCAGGAAGTCTGAGGTGTAAAGAGGAATGGTGGGGGTAAAGTCCCCTGCAGTTCTCCTGTGGTCAGCAGCAGGTTGTGAGTAATACGGTGATTGTGAAGGCATCCACTTGTGAGTTTCCTACATGATAAGATAAGGTGAATTGTGTTATATGTGCTGGAGAAATCAAAGAAATTGATCCTCACAGTACTGCCTTTTTTTCCAGGTGTCGACTTCTTTGTGGAAGTAGGTGTATGATGGAGTCTTCAGCTCGGAGACTATGAGCACACTGTTATGAGTCTTTAAAAAGATGCTGGTGTTAGGATTTTATTGAATTGTTAAAAGTATGAGGGTTTTTTTCTATAAGATTGTACTCTGATGGTTGCTCTCAGTGCAGAACCACCTCCTGTTTTTATGACCAGACTGATTTGCTGAGTTCTTCTTTAGGTGAGGATGGTGAAGAGGAACGGATGTTTACGATTGATGGGTCCCCTCCTGTTTTTCTCTGGGTTTTGGTTGTCGTAGATCTTTGCTGCATGTCGGATTAGAGATAGACAACAGAAAATATATGGCTAAAAGTGTGACATGTTCAAGTTTCTTTCACTGCAGTTGGCCTCCCAGATAAGGTTCAACAGATAAGGTTCAACATCGGCACCTATAATGTACAAAACACCTCCCTTCTTCAGTATAAATATGACTGGATTGATGACGACGGTGTGCATTTCTCTCCTACCTATGTGGTTTGAGAAAAGTGTAAAACCTCCGGCTGGAAAACATTGTGCATGATACAATAAAAGTTATCAAGTTAACTTTGATTCTTTTCCCTGGTTTTCTTTCTTTCTATCTACAGCTTTATGCGGAAAATGGGCTCTCAAAAAAGGAATGGTCAGATATGTGTTGTGAAATGGTTGTTGCTCGGACCCAGATGTACGAGAGAGCAGTAGGCAGGAGTTCTAAAAAAGCAAAGATTTATTTAAGCAAACAAAAAGCTCTGCTTTACAGGATAGCAAAAACTCGAAACAAGAATCCAAAACTGCTAAACACAAGGGAGAACATGGAGGGAGGAAACAGTACGGACCAGTAGGGAGTATGAGGTGCCGTGAGGGACATAATTCTGAATTAGTGTTCATACACATATGAAATCCAAAACCTTTTATACACACAGGTGAAATGCTCTTACACATACAACTGGAAATGTTCATAAACACATATGAAATCCAAAACCTTTTACACACTATACTGAAAACCTCTCACACTCACTTGTGAAATCTTTCATACATACAGGTGAAATGCTCTTATACATACAACTGGAAATGTATCCACTCACATATACAACTGAAATGTGCTCACAGATACTACTGAAACGCTCTTACACAAACTAATGAAATCCTTTCATACGATGTTCTGTCGATTTCTGCTGCTTCGTCGAAAAATGCTACCACCGCATAAACCGAAAGCGTCTATCTATCGATTTTTGCTACCCTATCAAAAAATGCTACCTAATGGTTTTCTACCTTTGTAGAGCTACAATTTTACTGTGTTTTACTCCCTAGCCCACGTCCTTTTCCCCCAAGTGGTCCTTATCTCTTGCCAGGCCGTCATTGTAAATACAAATGTGTTCTTAATGACCTGCCTGGTTAAATAAAGGCCAATAACGGAATGGATATCAAATAAAGTGATAACATAGTTTTTTTTTCTCTTTATCATATAAAGTGGATACATTCAAAATATGCCCACCTACTGCAGGACTCGCACTGCACCTACAAACAAATTAAAGATATACATTCATTGAAATTAATAATACAATACAAAGCACTATGGCTGGACAATTAATATAAAAATAATGGGAACCGACATTTAGGAACTTTATTAGACTTAATCTTGCTCATGTGAATCAATCATGGCGCAGAACCACAAAGTAGCATTTCTCAACGGGTAGCATCAAACATAACACCGTGATGGTAAAAGTGACGTGAGGCTCATCCAGCAGTCACCGGGGGGGTTGTAGTCTCTGCTGAAACTAATATATTATTGAGTAAAGTTGTTGCTTCAGTCAGTTGTTTTGCCTGCTGCAGTTATTTTGATTGCTCTATCAAGCAATCAAAATAACTCTCGGGAAAAAAAAAAAACGCGCTAACCAACCCACTCCCCTTTCTACTGAAATGACGTCCGTTTCTACTGGAATGACTTCCGTTTCTACTGAAATTTTCAGTAGTGTGTATGAGAGGATTTTCAGTAGTGTGTATGAGAGGATTTTCAGTAGTATGTGTGAGAGGATTTCACTAGTGAGTATGAAAGGATTTCACTAGTGTGTATGAAATGATTTCACTAGTGAGTATGAAAGCATTTCACTAGTGAGTATGAAAGGATTTCACTAGTTTGTGTAAGAGCGTTTCAGTAGTATCTGTGAGCACATTTCAGTTGTATATGTGAGTGGATACATTTCCAGTTGTATGTATAAGAGCATTTCACCTGTGTGTATGAGAGATTTCACAAGTGAGTGTGAGAGGTTTTCAGTATAGTGTGTAAAAGGTTTTGGATTTCATATGTGTTTATGAACACTAATTCAGAATTATGTCCCTCACGGCACCTCATAAGGGAGCATCTTCTCCTTCTTCAATGGCGTTTATTGGTAAGTATATTAGTATATTGGTAAGTAAATTAGCAGACAAAATAATCATAAATGAAAATAAATTTAAAAAAAATATCAAATCCTCTCCAATAGCCCTGTATCTTTCAAATATGCCATCAAATGCTTGAGCATAATTCCTGATTTTGCTCCTCGCAAGTTCCCCACATTTAATGCCATCCTGGCTTCCTTTGCTGCTGCTGCTAATGTCCTTCTTTCCACTTCATATCCTCCACAATCCAACAACACATGCTGAACATTTTGTGCAGTGTATTGTTCAGTCCTGTGTGCCCTATCCTGAGTCGTGTAATGATTGCTTCTTCCCTCCAGTTCCTGCCCCTCATTCTTCCCAACCCAACTGTTTTCTGTATATTGTAAAGGTGTCTTCCCGTGTCTTGGATGTCCCAGTATTATTGCCACACTTTCCCCACATGTTTCTTGATTATTGATTTACCTTCTGCCCTACATAATGGAATTTCTGTATCTACAGTGTGTGATTTGAGCGTTTGTTTGGCCAGAATACCCACCCCAGCAGGGAGCAATGGAAAGACAAGACCAGATATGCACAAGGGTTAACGAGACACAGGTGCAGACGATCAGGGCAGATGGGAAACAGGAAGTCAAACCCTGACAATATGAAGGTGGAGGGAAAGCAGAAAGCTGTAGGACACCAGCAAAGCACAGCCAGAACCTGTTGTAAATCATCTGTGGAAGATGCGGTCTGAGTGGCAAGTTTGTGCCATCGTGGGTGTTGAGCTGAATCTCAGAACTGGGTCTCCCAACTCCACTTCCCAGAGTGCACCAGTAGCAGCAAGCAGGCTGCTGGTCACCTCATCAGTCATTGTCTGATTTGGAGCACCTGAGAAAGACTGGGGGAAGCTGAGGGACAAACAAACCTTAGAGAAGGAAGAAAGAAGCTCCAAGTCCACTAATGGATTAAGTTCAAATTTATTTTCATTTTTCAAAAATGTTTAAGATATTAACTTTTGTTTCTGTCTTCAAAGGTTTACAACCTATTAAGCTGACGTGACCAACCAACCTAAGGAGAAAATAAAAGTTGAGTTGGAAACTGAAACTGAGTTGTCCTAGCGTCCCTTGGAGAAGAGGTGGACTTGACAGTTGTAAACCACGCGGAGCAGCCTGGCCCTGAGGATAAACGGCTTCAGATCCAGAAATAAGCTGTTGACGCAAAGGGAATCAAGATGGCGGAAAATGTCCTGGGGAAGTCTGTCCAGCAGCTCAAAATGGAGAGAAACCATGCAAAAAGAATCTTCTCCAGACAAGCCAACTTCATGTCAAGAGAAGCAAGCAGCATGCTTCAAGTGGAGTTAAAGGAGGAATTCACCAAGCTTTCAGACTGTTTCAGAAAGATGCTCGATGCCAATGATGACTACAGGATTGGACTAGAGGCTGACATTAAGACTGAGGATGAAGAGGCAGATCTTGATGAAGAGCAAGAGGCCAGCATTGACAGATCTGTAAAAAAAAGGTGAAACAAAGATGGCAGAAATAAGAGGCATTGTTCAAACCCGAGGTATGGAAGTGAACTTGAGGTGGCAATCCTGGAAGCAGAATCTGGACACTCCTCACCATAGTATTACCCATCGGGAAATTTGGGCACTGAGAGCGAAACCAGCACCAAGGTTTTTTCACTCTCAGATGATGTGACACTGGGAACCTCCACAATCACGCTTCAGTAGGTCCTTCCTGCTGAAGAAACTTGCTCCGCTGGTGCCTTTGGTGCTGAGGTCTGGTCGACCTGCAGTGAGTTGACACCGGCTGTTCTGGAGTCGCAAGAAAAGATCCTTTGCTAACCTAAATCAACAAAAAAATCATTTATAGTGTCTCAATCACGTGTCAGGTCCGAAAGATTGCGACTTTATTGCAATGCATGTGCAGTGGATTCCTCAGATAAGATTAGGAAAAACCAGTAGTTGCTTCAAATTACATTTTAATGTTGCACATTTAATTGCATTATCCGGGAACCTGAGGTACCTGGCAGACATGCCGATGATCCCGTCCCATACGGCTGGCATTGCACGACTCAGTGATTCCTGACCCTCTGAAAGTACCTGGTTGCCAGAAACACAGGTGTGGTCAGCACTTGTAGGGCAACAGGTAATGCATGGCTCCTCCCCATACGTCTCTCCCAAGTTGGACCCAAATCATCACAGAGTTCCAAGAGGATGGCTCCTGGAAATCTGAACCGGCTGACCAGCCAGTTATCATTGTTGGCCAAGAAAATCACTCCGGTTGACTTGTTCCCTCCTGATCCTGCCATTTGCAATGAGTGCGTTTACATGGGAAGTTTAATTACTCTTTAATTAAGAATTAAAATTAAATCCAATTTAAAATAAGTATAAATTACCATGTAAACTGGGCCGCTTGGTGGCCCAAGTAGGTTAAGCGGCGGCTCATATACTGAGGCTACAGTCCTCCTGCAGCGGTCGCAGGTTCGAATCCCGGCCTGCGCACCTTTGCTGCATGTCTCCCCCGATCTCTCTCTCTACCCCTTTCCTATCTGCAGCTTGAATAAAGGGTCACTAGAGCCCAAAAAAATCTTGAAAAAAGGAAAAAAAAAAAAAAAATTACCATGTAAACACCTAATTCCGAATGAAAATGGCCATTCTGAATTAAACTTAATTTCGAAGTAAGTGGCTGGTTTATTCCAATTTTAAATCCAAATAGAATAATTCCAGATCATGTTTACACTACAATTCATCCCGGTCTTTCTTTCTGCTCGTTCCCTCGCCCGTCTGTCTCCATGACGCTTATATTCGGCGCTGGGCTTATTTTCCAAACAGTTTCAAGATGGCAGCACGCAGTGAACGCTGGTCAAGAGCAGAGACCATTTATTTAATAAATAGGTTGGAGGACCTGGAAATAATTAAAAGAACAGATGGAAACAGGAAACGTAAAAATTGTGAGCTTTTCAAGGTTGTAGCGGCTAAGTTTGTTTTTCTTCCGGTAGACGTAACTTCCGGTCCGCCCCCTATCCAATCAGAACCTTCCCAACCCTCAGACCTTAAGAGGAATTGGATAAAGCCGATCAAATGTGTTTTCCATGTAAACCTCAATTCGGATTTACAATTTCCATGTAAACTGGAAGGAAAATAGTTTCATTCTGAATTATTTAATTCGGAATAATTAATTCCAAATTAAAAAACATCATGTAGCCGTGGCCATTGTCTTGTCAAGTTGTCAAGTTGGTCCTCTTTCTCTTCCACTCCAGAAACAGGTAAACATGGCTTCCCAAACTTCAGAGAAGGCTCAAAAGAACCTGTCGGCGGACTGTTATTTGTATTTCTACATGAGATTTAACTCTTTAATGAGAGTATTTGTGATAGTTATGTCCAAAATATTCCAATTCTTTCAGAAGGAGAGGCAACTGTGGAATTTCAGTAGCGGCTTCTATTCTCTGGAGCGGCTTACATGTCAAAATAAGAGCTGCTCGTTACATTCAGATCTCGTTTTTGAGACATACCGTATCTTGCTATCAGTTGAACCTCAGCTTTAATATTTTGTGGGACAACATGAGTAATTTTCCCTGTGCATTCCAGTATATAGCGATGTGAGAAAAACAGCGAAAGTATCATTGAAGAGGACAGATGAAAAAAAGATGTGTAAAATAAAACAACAGCCGTATTGTGTGCGTGCGAGCGTCTCACCAATGAATGCTGGAAAAATACAAATTACACTGCAGATATAGGAAGGGTGAATAGAAAGCAGGACTGAGATTGATGTATTATGCCAAGTCAGTGTTGCTGCAGTTGCATTTAGATAATAGCCCTGGCTCAGCAACACACAGCCTGCTCAACGCCATTAGAGATTAGCCTGAGAAAGCTGTTTCTCTGCCTGCTGGACTCCGGCCAGCTCATGGCACTCAGCGTTATGTACCTCATCTGTGCACCTGCAGTACTCAAGAGGAAATGTTCACTGATTCAGAACCTTGAAAATATGTGTACAATGTCCAGTCGGGCTTGAACAGAACTTTCTGTTCGAGGCTAAATAGGCGTTAACTGCTTCAGTACCAGTGTCTGTGGCTAACGGCTGCAAACGCTGCTCTGAAATCTCAGAGCACTTTTCTGCATTAATGCGGCCATCGCAAGAGAAGAGAAGACACTGGTACAATCCCAGACCCTCTCAGAGCCTGGTTCTGGACTTGTTGCTGTTAACAGCCTGAAAGGGCCGGATCCAGGGCAGACACACCCCATTTCTTCTCCAACAGATCTGAAGTACCGGTTTGTCTGACCACAACACAGTTCTGCACTGATGGGTGATAGCCAGGACCCAGAGGCCCTGTATGATGGCACTGCAACTCATGTGAAAAAAAGCTACTAAACCCATCATTTAAAAGACCCAGATGCACGTTACTCCCTGCAGAGGGTCCATTGATTCAGTTTTGTGCCTTAAAGGTCAAACAGAACTACCTTCATGGTTTCACTGCTGACACTGTAAGACGAGCTAAAGAAATCATTACAAAATGCAGTGTTGGGCAAGCTACTTGGAAAGTGACTGTTTGCCCTCCTGCCCTCTGGGAGGTGCTACAGGAGTCTCCGCACAGCTTCTTCTTCTTTTTCACCAACTACCTCCTCGCACTACTGTAAATACTTCCACACTGTGAATGCTGCAATCACCCATGTACAGGACTGTCTCAGAAAATTAGAATATTGTGATAAAGTTCTTTATTTTCTGTAATGCAATTCAAAAAACAAAAATGTCATACATTCTGGATTCATTACAAATCAACTGAAATATTGCAAGCCTTTTATTATTTTAATATTGCTGATTATGGTTTACAGTTTAAGATTAAGATTCTCAGAATATTCTAATTTTTTGAGATACGATATTTGAGTTTTCTTAAACTGTAAGCCATGATCAGCAAAATTAAAATAATAAAAGGCTTGCAATATTTCAGTTGATTTGTAATGAATCCAGAATGTATGACATTTTTGTTTTTGTAATTGCATTACAGAAAATCACAATATTCTAATCTTCTGAGACAGTCCTGTATACTGTAACTCAAATCTGTTGTAAATCATATAATCACATCTAATCCGTTCATAATATATATTATCATTCATTCATACCTGACCTGCACCTTATAACAACAGTTATTTATTAATCTGCACTGTGTACATACATATTTATATATGTGTATATGCTGTACATTGTGTTTATTTCACTGCATAACCACTTCCGGTTAGATGCTAACTGCATTCCTTTGCCCTGTACTTTAACATGTGCAATGACAATAAAGTTGAATCTAATCTAATCTAAAAGTGTAGTGAGATAAACTACTAGTTACTCTAACATTAAATTAAGCTTAACTACATCAAAGCGATTACCTTCAGAAATGTAGCAAGCTAAGCTACAGCAAAATTAAAGTAACTAGTGCAATGTGGGCGATGTTGCCACAATTGTTGCCAAAGGGAATTCGGCAACGATGATCTGTGATGCGCTCCGAGAGACCACTGGTCCTGGATTGAGTTGCACATCCCCGGACAAAGAGGAGCAAGAGGAGTAGTAAGCTGTGGATCCCCCATGGTGGAGAGGTGTGTCCTCACTGTTTTTTGTGATTACGGTGGTCAATCGTGGCACAACCATTACGCAAAACAGGTGAGTAGATGGCATAGAGCCCAGGCCCTCTTGTCGTTGCGGCAGAACCTGATTCGGGGCTAAACAAGTTCTACTTCGGAGTTCTGTCAGGATAAAGAGGAAAGTGTATCACTGGAGGATCCTGGCTCCTTCTTACAGGCGTGAGCAGAGGGTGTGGTTGTCCTCCAAAGATGTTCTCCTGCAAGAGGAATCTCGTAAGTTGGCTCCTTGCTTTGTGAGTCCCTTCCCTATCGCCAAGGTGGTGAATCCGGCGGCCATGCAGCTCAGGCTGCCAAGGTCTCTGAGGGTTCATCCCACTTTCCATGTGTCCCGGGTTAAGCCAGTAAGGGAGAGCTCCCTGGCCCCTGGTTCATCGATGGCGGTCTGGTCTAAACTGTAATACGGCTTTTGGTTGTTCAGCAGCGAGGCCGTGGTCGCCAGTACCTGGTTGATTAGCAGGGTTATGGTCCTGAGGAGAGGTGCTGGGTCCCATCCAGTAACATCATGGACCCTACGCTGATCCAGGACTTCCAAAAACGTTCCCGTCGGGAAACAACGACGACGGCGGTGCCAGTCCCAGCCTGTTCCGGTGGGGGTCCTGGGCACACCTCTTCCTGTTCCCGAGGTGGTCCCGGACGCACCCCAGCCTCTTCACCCCTTCTGGGGAACACGCCTGGCTCAAGGCAGGCCCAGGTGTTTTCAGCCCAAGGGGAAAGGACGGCGGCGGCAGCATCTTTGCCTTTCAGTAATGTCTTGACTTCCCTTGTTCCCATCTGCCCTGATCATCTGCACCTGTGTCTCGTTAACCCCTCTGTGTATATCTGGTCTTGTTTTTTCCTTGCTCCCTGCTGGTCCGTACTGTTTTTTTCCTCCGTGTGCCTTTTTTACGTTTTTTGTACTTTTGATCACATTTAAGCTCTGTTTTTTTGCAATCCTGCTCAACAGCGTTTTTTGATTTTGTTTAAGTCAATAAATCATCATTTTTGGAACTCCTGCCTTCTGGTCTCCTGCATCTGGGTCCTATTCAGACCGCTCCCTGACAAATTGTACTTTCATCAGTAAGTTCTTACTTCAGTTAATAAATACAATTAAAGGAGCTGTATGTAAGAGCAATAATAAAACGAATCATAAAATGACCCCGATATGTCAACAGACATTTAAAAATCATGTTCATTTCAAATACTTATGTCACTGACAACAGCACTCAAGCCAGGATATTCCAGTTAGGAGTTGCAGCCCTCAACTGATGTTTATGTTGTCATTTTTTGTTTTGGCCTGAAGCTCCACCCTCCACCTATCTCCCAATCACCAAGTCAGTATTGTTTCTGAAGCTCCACCCTCCACCTATCTCCCAATCACCAAGTCAGTATTGTTTCTGAAGCTCCACCCTCCACCTATCTCCCAATCACCAAGTCAGTATTGTTTCTGAAGCTCCACCCTCCACCTATCTCCCAATCACCAAGTCAGTATTGTTTCGGCATCCGGGTTGCCAGCTCGGCTCTAATTATCGCAGCCATGGCAGCCTACGTTCCTGCTGCATTCTGCAGCCTACCTGGCAACCTCTGGTCGGGGGGAGGAGGGGGAGGGTACACGCCGCTCAACAATATTTTGAAAGTGACTGCAGTACCAGTTTTGGCCATTTCTTACAGACGGCTCCTTTAACATTGTGACTATACTCTTTTAGATCTAACATACTTTAAGCAGTCATGCAGACCTGAAATGCAAAAATGGATAAATATGTATATACTATAAGAAGTTGATGAGTGATAAACATTACTATGTGTAGATTGGAACTGTTTGCAAATACATTAAAGTAAAATTTCAGTATCATCCATATCATTTCTGATTTGAAGTTTGAAAGAACTGAAATAAACAAAAGTGTAAGCTGTCATCCTCTGCTCTCACAACTCAGATGTCTGGAGGGGACACGACCCTGAACACCTGTTTCTACATGGAGGAACTTACGAAAGGGGACCAGGTGTGGATGAAGCAAAAAGTTGGAGGCTGTGCCTGGGCGAACTCCTTCTCAAAAACAATCACATTCTCTGGTGTCCTGTTGGCAGGGAGGGCATATCCATGCTGGAGCCCCGCCGCTCCTGCCCTCCAGTCAGCCTGAGCAGCTCAGTGTTCAGGTCGTCTGGTCGGACCGTCGTGCCAATGTGGTCTGGTGTGTCCATTATCGTACCCCTCTGCTTCTTCTTCTTTTTCTAATTTTGGTTAAAACATGACTGTGGTATTTCATTTGGGCTAAAATTATTCTCTTACAAAGTTGATAACTTGACGATTAACTTGACCTAAAAATCATGGACATAAATACCTTTCATTGAAGCTCGTTTGAGTCGTCTCTATGTCCTCAGTTCTGTCCACGTGAGGCCTGGACAATCAATTGATGCACAACGCACTATTATGGTCTGTGTTGTAATCTGGACAAATAGAGAGAAAGTAACACAGAGCTAGACAATAAGATATGGCAACAAAACAACAAAGTGGACTCATACAGCTGGACCTTGTGACAAAGTAATAACTCCAAAACGGTCAATTTTACACGTGGAGCATGTTTTCATTTATTGTGTGGAAAGAACTATGTAAAACAAAACACAACAATCTTACATACAGTATAACAAAGTATATTTTGGCAAAGCCCCCAAACCTGGACACCGCAGGTTTGCTACATCTGGAGGAGATGACAGGGACACTCTGAGTCTCGAACACAGAGGACTTTTCAGCGGTAACATGCTGCATTATAAATAATAATAAAAAAACACTCAATGTCCACAGTTGAACTAATCAAAATGCATGATTTGATTAAATTATATTCAATAAGATTCATCTTTAACATTATAGAGTCTATTACAGTTCAAATTAAAGCTCCAGCAGCGTTGAACAGGCCCCTCACACTCATGCCCCCTCACGTGACTCCACCCATGACTCCACCCATCCAGCCTGAACAAGAAGGAAAAACCAAGAAAATGGCTGATGGTTCTGTTAGGATTTTACGAAATTGTTAAAGGTTTGAAGGGTTTTTTCTATAGAGGGAATGCATATGACATCACAGATGCGACTTCACAGCGGGTTACGCCCACTGGCAGAAATTGGAAGCGTAAACTTTCAGTTAGAGCACCTGGAAAACATCTAAAATGGGAAAGAGCTGTTGTGGGATCGACTGTACTCATAGATTTAGCAAGAAATCGGAGTTATAGTTTTACTGACTGCCGAAAAATAAGCTTAAAGGAGCTTGAGGCTCCTTTTAAGAAATGAGACTCTCTAGCACCACCCTTCACCACGACGGCCGTCGGGGGTACTGCAGCCAACAGTGAAGCCGGTACGGGAAAACGGGGAGAACGCACATGCAGCGTCATGTGACGTCACATCCGCAGGACAGCGCGGGAAATTTGGGCCCGAATTGCAGCACATTTTGCAACACACAGCCTGTTCAAGGCAAAGGAGAGATACACTAGAGGGCTCATTCTTTTGGGTTTGGAACGCTTCATCTGACATTATTACTAGAAAACTTAAAACGTATACGAATTTTTGTCATAAATTCTGCCTCAATCCGGCCTCAAGCTCCTTTAAAAAATATATATATATATTTCTTTAAGATTTTGCCTTAAATACATATGTGCAGTGAGAGAGAGAGACAGGAAATAGGGGGAAGAGAGAAGGGGAATGACATGAAGTAATGGTCTGGCCGGCGGGAATCTAAAGGGATTAAAGGTGTCATTTTGGTAGAGCAAATGTTCAGATTTTGGCTCCTGTTTGTATTGTTGTTGTTTCAATCTCTGGGAGCTGGTCAGGTTGAAAATCTATTTTTACAGAGATGGACAGTTTTTTCGCACATATGTTCAATATATGAAATAAATTGCAGTCGCATTTGAATGCAAAAGATGTGTGTGTCTGTGTTGGGGTCGGGGGGGCTCGAAAATTCTGTTGCGTACAAAAGGGGGGCCTGGCAAAAAAAGTTTGGGAACCACTGGCTTAGGCTATTTACACCCGGGTGCAAGTACTGACGCGTAAGCTTTTTACACCCTGCTACCAATATCAATGTATGCTATTTGCACCCATGTATTATTAGAAAAAATTTGTTTTTTTAATTATTTATAAAAAAGAAAATCCATCAGCTCAACAGTGATTGACAGGTATTCACACAACTTCTGATAAACGTCATTTAATCTCTTCAAAATATCTTACAATGACATAAGAGCAAAAATTGTTCATACAAAAGTGTGAGAGCAGACGTTTGTCTGGCTCTATTGTTTGACATGGTTCCAATTTTAGAGTGATGCACATGCGCATGGGCAAGTGGAAAAGCGCCTTCTGTTGCAGACACGTTGGCGCACATGTGCATGGGCAACGCATTTGTTTTCATATGTCAACAGGGTGTGAATAGCTCAGCTGGTGGGGGCTGCTATTTGTACCCTGGTGCAAATAGTCACTCCGTATAATAAACATCCCAGCTGGTATCATGATTATCGTGAATTAATGGTCAATTCAATTCAATTCAATTCAATTCAGTTTCATTTATATAGCGTCTATTACAACAGAAGTTGTCTCTAAGCGCTTTCCAGAGACCCAGAACATGAAGATATTGTCTAATTCTAAGTCTACTTGTCTAATCACCTATCCGTGACTCTATTAGTTAGTTAGTTAGTTAGTTAGTTAGTTAGTTAGTTAATCATTATTAAAGGTTATGGGTTCTACTTTTACAATCTAAATAACTATTATAAAAGCAGAAACAGAACTTTTCCAGTTCATCTCTCAATCCCTCGAAATCTACTTCTTCCGTGTCGGAATAGAACAGCTGGGCGAGTGCGGCATCCAATGGTCCCGGCTCCATCTTGTCACAGTCGTCATGATGCGAGTCAGCGTCGCTGCTGTTGTCTTGAACGTCCGTGACGATTTCTCCCCTCCGTAAAAGCTCGGACCACAGTTGAGGCTGATATAGCCCAGGCATCCAGATGTGGCGTATGCGCGGCGCTGCCGTCCCGTCTTGGTGAACGTGTTCCCCTTCCGCTATCCACCGCTCCCACGCAATCCCACGCTGATAGCCTTGAGTTTGAACTCTGCATTGTAAACGTGTCTCTTTAACCCTTTATAGGGCGAGTTACCATATACGGTAATTTCCGTGGACATGAAAAACTACTTTCCCCACACTTCTCAGTGAGCTCTTGAAGTCATGTGAGTTAATCCTGCCAATCAGCACAGATCATGCTTTGTCACAGACAGTGTCATCATGGCTTCTGACCAATCAGCAGTGCCCTGGATAAGCGGGAACTTAATTGATTTTCAAGAAGGGGAAAATTCATTTTTGCTCCTACCTTCTTCCACACAAAAGTTCAGAAAGCTGAAACTAACCATGCTAAGTTGATGACATTCACACAGTATGTGTTTGAATGATGGTGCTAACTGATGAGATAAGTGTTGTTTGTGCAGAATTAGTGAAATCAGTGAAATGGTTAGCATGAATAATGGTGATCCCATATATGATCATACGCCCCTGTGTGGTAAAACTAGTACAAGTGACTGAGGAACCTTTTATAGACATATGCCAGATAGTAAGCCATACTTTGTGTATTTTTTTTACAAATACACCCCCTTATGGTCAAACTAGTTCAAGTGACAGTGTCCTTTTGTAAACATATGCCCGGTGCATGTAGTAAGCCATACTTCGGGTGTTTTCGTTTTACAAATAGCGCATTATAAGGTAAGACAATATTGGATGTTGCATTGGATGTTGCCACAGATTTGTATAGCATAATATCAGTACCACCATTAATTCTAATGCTATTCTTCACTTATTGTTCTGTGGCATGGTCAATGGCATGATCAACCTGCCTGCTGCTGGTGGAGAGAGAGGGTCAGGAGCTGATTGGACTGATTGGACGAAATATATGGATGGAGAAAAAGAGAAGCCCTATAAGTCAAGTTATACCATTTATGGAGAAAAGTTCTAATATCTCTATGAAGAGAGTATCATAAATATTATGTTGTATGTGTTTTTTGTATTTTTATACATATCCAATTTATGGGTACAATTTCACCCTCAATGGGCAAGTAACCATACATGGTAACTTCAGTGTTAGATACAATGTTACTCACGATGGGCAAGGAACCATATATGGTAACTTCTTTGACCTTGATTTGCATCAAGAGTAAACAAAAAATGAAAAATACTCTGGTAGTAGCCCCCAATAACACTCTAGGGTTGAAATTGTACATTTCCAAGTATTTCAATGAGTGCCGTATAAAGGGTTAAAGGGGGTCTTTACACAAGTGATGTGGGACTGTAATAAATTAGTTTTTTAGCGCCGTTTATAGAGCCCTTACTTCGGTGACACCGACCACTCTATCTCCCCCTGACTACAATAACAGAAATTAGCGTAATGATCATATATACGGCGCACCATATTATAGGGCGCACTGCTGGGTTTTGAGAAAATTAAAGGCTTTTAGGTGTACCTCATAGTGCAGAAAATACGGTACCTCGAAAAGCGCTAAAACGTATTATTAGCTTACTAGCATAGCAAACTATGCTAATAATACATAGCGTTAAAACGTATGTGGTCCAGTTAGAATCCAGATTTGGCCGCGACCCCGGACCTAATTTTACCGAGAAGCTCCCGGGGGTTGAGCCACTTTACAAGCACTGCCATTTGGGTGTGAGACCACTTGTAAAAAGTAGGGGATTGCAAAAACGTGGTGTTTTTGACGTGCTTGGCACTTGCTGTGTCAGCCAATAATGTTTAAAAATAGTTGTTAGCGTGAACTAAACTATTGTTATTCTATCTTAGATAATCATGGACTCATGGTTTTATTTTGAAAGATTGTTGCTGGAGTTCCCCTTCCTGTTTGGCTATTTACCTTTCCCCAGAGGCTGCTCCCTTCCTTGCCTGTGGCGATGAGGCTGATTGGACCCACCTGTGGCCAATCAGCATCTCCTGGCCTATAATGGTGGATTCACACTGAAGGCGTCAAAAATCTCCTGTGGATGCTCAGGACGCCTGCATCGCTACTTGCCAAAGTGTGTCCTGGCCTGCAGTGGGCGGGGCTTTCAAGCTGCGCTGCAGAACTGGATGGAACAAAGTGCATATAGTCTACATATATCTAAATATAGCTGCACATCTTCAGTTTCCTATTTCACCATGGATCACACTTTGGGAAGCCTTATTTCCGCATAGATAAGAGTGAGTTTGATCCTTAACCAGGTCGGTCCTGGATCAACATCAACCATCATCGTTGGTCCCAGTGAAGCTGCAGTCTGTCTGCAGTGAACACTGACACACTGGGTCGGAGCGGATTTGGTCATATTGTTTAAACTGTGTTTTGTGATTAATAAGCACGGTTTTAAATTATTTTGTGTTGGATCGATGTAGCAAGTAAAATAGTTCAGACCATCCAGCTCCTCAACCATCAGTTACTGTTTCACATGAGAAGAGTTCAGGTACAAACGGCAGTCAAATCAGCAAAAATGTCAGTTTGCTGGAGGAAATATATCAATTCCTGATAAAATAATATTGTTAGTGCACAGCTCTGCACATGTGTGCATGTGAATGAGTGTATGTTTGTGTGTACATGAAAGTTTGGTGTGAATCCAGGGTAAGGCCACTGCAAACTTCAGCCTCAGTGCCGGACTATTATTGCCTCAACGCAGTGGTACACGGCTATATCTCCAGTGAATGAACGATTTTTGAAAGAAAGGCTGTTAAAGCTGGTAAAGCTACCATGGTTCTAATCCTCTTGTTTGCCTGTTTTTTCCAGTGTCTCCCTTCGGGCCTCAGATCAGCCACAATTCAGCACTCTCTCTCAACATTTGGTTTATCTCTGGACGCCGGATTTCCTTCGTCTCTGCATTGATTGCAAGAAAAAACCCGGGCTGAATGTCTGTCTGCTTTTGGGTTCAGTTCCTTCACCATATCACAGACACAGCTGCTGCTGATGAACTGAAATGCATCGTATACTTCTGCAAAAATCACCCCAATTACTCTACTCTGATAATTTGTACATATATTTTGTGATGTTTTTACATCATAGTAGCAATTTGTGTTAAATTTGAACCCTGAAACTGATCATGCATGTTTATTCTTTCAGAATCAACAACCTGATTAAGATTGAAGTCTACCATTTGTCATTAAATATGGTAATATATTGACTGTTACTGTCTGGCCACTGGAGTAGATAAAATATCTCAGCAAGTTAAATTTTAACCGACCCAAATTGATGGTTACTCACATATGATGCTCTCAATATAAGACTTTAATACGGCTGCACGTTTGAGGTATAAAGAGAAAGCGATAATTATAGCAACTTTTAAGCTCCTGTGATGGTAGAAGACCACGATCAGTCGTAGAGGTAGTGTGTCTTCATTTAGAATCACAGACCAACTATTCATTCATGCATTGGATTTTACATAAGGATCCACGCTTACACTTACTGCTCCTGCATGTTTTAGTTGTTTCCCTGCATCAACAGACCTGATTCAAATCCAGTGGTCGTCATCATCAGCATGTCATCAAGGTCTACACAACTCTGGTAATGACACAGTGGCCAAGGTTACATGATGTTCTTTAATTCAGAATTAATTATTCCAAATTAAATAATTCCAAATTAAACTATTTTCCTTTGAGTTTACATGGAAATAGTAATTCCGAATTGAGGTTTACAAAGAAAACACGATCGGCTTTATCCAATTCCTCTTAAGGTCTGGGAGTTGGGAAGGTTCTGATTGGATAGGGGGGCGGAAGTTACGTCTACCGGAAGTTACGTCTACTAGAAATTATGTCTACCTGAAGAAAAACAAACGTAGCCGCTTAGCCGCTACAACTTTGAAAAGCTCACAGCTAGGGTTGCCACCCGTCCCGTAAAATACGGAATTGTCCTTTATTTGAGAAAAAAATGTTGCGTCCCGTATTGAACTAATACGGGACACGATTTGTACCGCATTTTCATTAACTTTTACGCCATATTCTAGTTGAATTATTGAAATAAATTAACTTTTACACCATATTCAAGTTGAATTATTGAAATAAGTTAACTTTTACACCATATTCAAGTTGAATTATTGAAATAAATTAACTTTTACACCATATTCTAGTTGAATTATTGAAATAAATTAACTTTTACACCATATTCTAGTTGAATTATTGAAATAAATTAACTTTTACACCATATTCTAGTTGAATTATTGAAATAAATTAACTTTTACACCATATTCAAGTTGAATTATTGAAATAAATTAACTTTTACACCATATTCTAGTTGAATTATTGAAATAAATTAACTTTTACACCATATTCAAGTTGAATTATTGAAATAAATTAACTTTTACACCATATTCAAGTTGAATTATGGAAATAAATTAACTTTTACACCATATTCTAGTTGAATTATTGAAATAAATTAACTTTTACACCATATTCAAGTTGAATTATTGAAATAAATTAATTTTTACACCATATTCAAGTTGAATTATTGAAATAAATTAACTTTTACACCATATTCTAGTTGAATTATTGAAATAAATTAACTTTTACACCATATTCTAGTTGAATTATTGAAATAAATTAACCTTTACACCATATTCTAGTTGAATTATTGAAATAAGTTAACTTTTACACCATATTCTAGTTGAATTATTGAAATAAGTTAACTTTTACACCATATTCTAGTAGAATTATTGAAATAAGTTAACTTTTACACCATATTCTAGTTGAATTATTGAAATAAATTAACGTTTACACCATATTCTAGTTGAATTATTGTCTGTCTATACAGTCATGAAAGTTCAATGCTATTAAAGGACTTTAAACTTTAAATCAAAGCATTTAGTTTTTTCATATAAAATAAACACATTTTTATTCAGTTTAGAAGTTTTGGGGCTTTTTTTTTGGCTCCTTCGCTGCTGAAATCAGGGCGTCCCTTATTTCTATTTCTGAAAGGTGGCAACCCTACTCACAGCTGTTCCTTTAATTATTTCCAGGTCCTCCAAGCTATTTATTAAATAAATGGTCTCTGCTCTTGACCAGCGTTTACTGCGTGCTGCCATCTTGAAACTTTGTTTGGAAAACCAGCCCAGCGGATTTTATAAGCGTCATGGAGACAGACGGGCGAGGGAACGAGCAGAAAGAAAGACCGGAATTAATTTAAAGCGGAATGAATGTTTATATGATCGCGGAATTATTCTACTCGGATTTAAAATCGGAATATTCAGCCACTTACTTCGGAATTAAGTTTAATTTAGAATGGCCATTTTCATTCAGAATTAGGTGTTTACATGGTAATTTTTACTCATTTTAAATCGGATTACATTTTAATTCTGAATTAAAGAGGATTTAAACTTCCCATGTAAACGCACTCAGGCCACGTTTACACATAGCCGGGTATTTACAAAAACTGATATTTCCCCCTCTACGTTTTGAAAAATATCCTCGTTTACACGAACCCGCATAAATATCTGTTAAGGTGCTATGAGCAGCCAAACCTGCAGGGGGCAGTGTAACGAGAAGATAAAGTCATGCTAGCCAATCAGAATCCTGGAAAAAAACGTCAACAAATGACACGTGTGAAGACTGAATAATATGGTTTTGCGTTAAATCGACGGCGTAGCCTACGTACGGTGTGCGTCGCCACGTACCCTACGCCGTAGGCTCTGTGTTGGTGTAACGCGGAACCATAAATCAGCCTTGACTGCCAGTTACTTCCAAGACGGAACGAGAGTCTTTCGTTTGGAGTGACAGAGAAGTGGAGTTACTTTTAAGTGTGACTTTAGAATATAAAACAGGTAAAATACAAGAAAATATTGACGGTGGCCAAACAAATTGTAAACACAGGTCACACTCATGACGCTGGTGACGTTTCTGTTGCATAACGTGACGTTCTGAAGACTAAATCTCTGTTTCCCTCCATTTACAAGCAAACGTGAAAACTGAGTTTTTGAAAATCTCCAAAACTCCAGAGTTTTCAGAAATTATGGTTTTTGGTGACTTTGAGCTTCGTTTTCATGTAAACGAACGGCCAAAACGCATGAAAACACCACCGTTTTTGCTCCATGTAAATGGGGCCTCAGTCATGTGTATCACGGTGTGCTGAAGCAGGATAAGGGCTTAAACATGCAGGACAGCGGCCTTCGAGGACCGGAGTCCGACACCCCTAAGTTAGATGGTTGCCGCTTGGGTTTGACTCCTCGGTCGCTGAACCTTTACTGCATGTCTTTCCCTTTCTGTCCAATTATTCCAAACAACTTTCAATAAAGGCCACTAGAACCACAAATCTTTTTAAAAACCAAAACTTGTTGGATCCGTTCGCCTTAACAAGGCTGGGAAAGGCTTGAGCAGCCCCCCCCTGACTGACGGCTCAAAAAAGTCACATGACACTGGAAGATTCATTCGGGCTCCAGGCTCTGCAGATTTTCGTGGCATTTCATCTTTTCTGTGTTGGCAGACTGAGGGGAAACTACTTTATATATGTTAAAACAAGAAAAAACGTGTTTTTCATAATAGGTCCCTTTTAAAAGTAGCTCCACTTCTCTGTCACTCCAAACGAAAGACACTCATGTCATCTATGAAATAACTGGAAGTTACTTGTGTCAGTTGTTGACGTTTTTTTCCAGGATTCTGATTGGCTAGCATGACTTTATCTTCTCGTTACACTGCCCCCTGTAGGTTTGGCTGCTCATAGCACCTTAACAGCGTATTTATGCGGGTTCGTGTAAATGATGGTATTTTTCAAAACGTAGAGAGGGAAATATCCATTTTTGTAAATACCCGGCTATGTTAAATGTGGCCTAAGACATGCAGGACAGGGGATCCTGAGGACCAGGTTTGGGAAACAGTGGTATAGATAACGGATGGATGGATAGATAGATGGATGTACAAAGAAAGCTGAATTTATGCTTTTTAGAGCCAGGCTTGAACAGTTTCAAAGCTAATCCATTTGCATGTTGATGGATATACAAAGTTACTAACTAGGCATTTTGAACATTTAAACTTGTCCGCTGTTTGAACATGTACGTTTGAGCTATCCCTCTTTAAAAGTGGCTACACCTTGTGTAGTTAAGACTGCTAACTAATGGTTGAGTAAGTGGTTTCAAGTCAACAGTGGATGTTTTTGATCCTAAACAGAAGCTTTGGATCGTAGTTGCCAAATACATTCTTTGTTAGTAGAACACAGTTCAGCTAATAAATGTAGGCGTTTGGCTTTATGGGAGGTGGATGAATTGTTACCTGAAGCAGCATAAATTACAGTGAGGAGTGTGCGTGCTCTTACAGCAGACTGTATTGATTATTTAAGAAATGGCTGCAGCCCTGCAGCGACTCTTTAATTTTCTGAGAGCTGTTTGCTATTATGCTGAGTTGGACACTGTAACAGAGAGAGAGATGGCTGGGAGACAGAAGACAATTACATTAATTCAATAGGAGCAAGGGAGAAGGAACCAGCTGTACGTTCTTGTGTGTTCTCATATTGAAAACAGCCTTAATCAGAGGTGAGTTACTATTTTCTGAAATCATGTCCAAATCACTGGAACGTGAGAGTGAGTGTGTGTTTTTCTGGAATGGATACCTTTTTATACTGATATTCCTGGATTTGACATATTACACTGATTGTTCATCTGGTGCCTCCATTTCTTCACTTTATTTAATCATTTTGAGATGTATAAAATATGGTATCATGAATACTGATGGAAAATAATGTTTTTGTTTGATGATATTATAAAATGCACTTTGAAAACTGGAAAAAGACTGATCCTCCAGCCATCTAAAGCCACATTCACTACATCCATTACTTTCCAAGCTATTTCCACTGGGCGGGGGGACCGTGGGAGGGACTGGTAGCCGCACTCAGGTATGGCATGCTTGCCGGGCTATACCGGGCCTCCAGGGGGAGATGGGAGTGGTGAGAGAATGATTGTCCATGTCTTTGTCAGTGTGTATGTTAGTGTTCGTGTGAATTGGTGTCCGTTGTCTAACCTGGGTTTGGGACTCTTTGCTGTTGGGCTTATCTGGGTGGCTCCTTGTTAGGGGGTTCCCTCTCTCCGGGCCCGTCTCCGCTTACCCCCACTGCCCTTGCAGCTGGGCACGCTTTTGGCTGTGGGCTTCCCGCTTTCATCGTGGCGGGTGCCGGCCTCTCGCTGGATGGGGGTTGTGGTCCTGGAGGGCGTGGACCTCTTGGGCCCGCGATCGACCCATGCCGGGTGGCTGGTGCTCGGCTTGGTCCTGGTCCATCGAAGTGGGTTTCCTGGCTGCCTCCTCCCGTGGTCATGGGGGCCTCGCCCGGGGCTTCCCTCTGTCGCTTGCTGGCGGGGGGGTTTCCTCCCGCCCTTTTCTGGCACTCTGTGGGGCGGCTGGTGGCCTGGATTCGGGTTTCTTCCTCGTAGGCTTCTCGGGTCTCGGGTCTCGGGTCTTGGGTGGCGGGGTTGTGCCCTCCCCCCCCCCCAACTAGACACCTCTCCCTGGCCCTGCCCCTTCTCAACCTTTCCCCGACCCTGAATCTAACCTGGGGCTTGCAGATTGGGCCGGAGCTTCGGGAGCTGCGTGCTGGCCTGCGGTCCCCACCCCGTTGCTGCTTCCACCTGCCTGATGCCCCCCCCCACTCTGGTCATCCCGCTGCTGCTTCCACCTGCCTGCTGTGCTGTTGACGTCCCCGACCCCCCAGTCTGGCCCTCGGCAGGAGGGTCCCCCATTATGAGCTTGATCCTGCTCAAGGTTTCTTCCCTCCTAAAGGGGAGTTTTTCTTGCCACTGTTTGGCTTAAGGCTTTTCTCCCACTATGGGAGTTTTTATTGTTTATTACATTGTTTATGTAATAATTGCTCGGGGGTCATGTTCTGGGTCTCTCGAAGGCATCTAGAGACAACTTTTGTTGTATTAGACGCTATATAAATAAAATTGAATTGAATTGAACTATAGTTGCAGTTCAGATAAAGCCTTGTTTTCACTTTGCACACACACAGATACACAGACATACACACCTGCTCACTCGCCTACATACTCAGCCCACAATTTTGGGTAAAGATAATCGCAGTAGCTTAGTACTGATTTAGTTTAAGAGACCTGGAATGGTTTCTGTTTGTGTCTCCGCCTGTTCCCATTTCTGTTTGTTAGTTTTTATCTGTTAAAAAAAAAAGAAGCCATTTCCACTGGTACAAAACTTACTGGCGCAATCACAACAGGGCGGGTGTCCGGGGTGGGTCCAAGAGCCACCATTCAAAACAACCTAGGTGCAGAATTGCTAATAAAACATTTAAATGTCAAGTTTTTACTGGAAAACCAAAAAATGTTTTTTTTCACAATCGTTCCCGTTCCAACGTCATTTCAGATGCTATTCAATTTTATTTATGTAGCGTCTATTACAACAGAAGTTGTCTCTAAGCGCTTTCCAGAGACCCAGAACATGACCCCCGAGCAATTATTACATAAACATAACATAAACAATGGTAGGTAAAAAAAAAAAGATAAACAGTGGCAACTCCCCTTTAGGAGGGAAGAAACCTGGACCAGGACCTGGATCATAAGGGGGGACCCTCCTGCTGGAGGCCAGCTGGGCAGAGCAGGAAAAGAGAGAACAGACAGAGAGAATGAAGAACAGAGAAAGGAGAGACACAGACACAATGGCTAACTCATGCACTACAGGGATGATTATATAAACAGATGTGCATAGAAGAATAGAAAGAAGGGGCATAACAGCACAACAAACTGCAAGAACAATGGACATCAATAATGGTTATGAGATACTTATAATTATCCATCCATTATCTATACCCGCTTTATCCTTTGCAGGGTCACGGGGGTCTGCTGGAGCCTATCTCAACTCATTACAAGCGAGAGGCAGGGATCCACCCGAGACAGGTCGCCAGTCCATCACAGTACTTGTAATTAATAAATGAGAAAGGAAGAGATGAAGAAGAGAGAATGAGGGGTGATGGGCCCTGCTCAGTGGATCACGTTGGTGCCCGCCTGCAGCGTAGGTCTATAGCAGCATATCTACAGTGAAGCTATGTTTGAAAATAACTATTATAGTAAAGGTTTAATTACTGCAACTTTGAAAACCTGTGGTACACATCCTAAATTTAGGGATAAGTTGATCTGGTCCAGTATTGCCGTGCCAATAAGAGAAAGAATATTTTTGAATAGTTGTGTCGGGATGGCGTCTAACATACACGTGGCTTAGTCGTCTAATCACAACTGAGGTCAGCTCAGAGAGGTTTATAGGATCGAAACAGTCTAGAGTCCCGTTAGAGCCTAAGGAAGTTGCTAAAGCTGAAGAAAGGCCCACAGCCGCTACCGGGTGGGCCTGGTTGATATCTTCCATCCATCCATTCATTTTCCATAGCTTATCCAGAACCGGGTCATGGGGCCAGCAGCCTCAACAGGGATGCCCAGACTTCCTTCACCCCAGACACTTCCTCCAGCTCTTCCTCCAGCTCTTCGAGGGGAGTCCGAGACGTCCCCAGGCCAGCCGAAAGACATAGTCTCTCCAGCGTGTCCTGGGTCTTCCCCAGGGTCTCCTCCCGGAGGGACATGCCTGGAACTCCTCCCTAGGGAGGCGTCCAGGATGCGATACAGATGCCCAAGCCACCTCAGCTGACTCCTCTCAATGTGAAGGAGCAGCGGCTCGACTCCGAGCTCCTCCCGGGTGACCGAACTCCTCACCCTATCTCTAAGGGAGCGTCCAGCCGCCCTGCGGAGGAAACTCTTCTCGGCCGCTTGTATCCGTGATCTTGTCCTTTCTGTCATTACCCAAATTTCATGACCGTAGGTGCGTAGATTGATCGAGAGCTTCGCCTTTTGACTGAGCTCTTTCTTCCCCACGACGGTCCGGTACACCAACCGCATAACTGCGGACGCTGCACCAATCCATCTGTCAATCTCAAGATTCAGCTCTCCCTCACTCGTGAACAAGACCCTGGGATAATTGAATTCCTCCACCTGAGGCAGGACTTCTCCCCACCCGGAGAAGGTACGCCACCCTTTCCCGGTGGAGAACCATGGCCTCGGTTTTGGAGGTGCTGATTCTCATCCCTGCCGCGTTGCACTCGGCCTCAAACCGCCCCAGCACATGCTGAAGGTCCCGGCTTGATGAAGCCAACAGGACAACATCATCTGCAAAAAGCAGATATGAAATCCTGGTGTTCCCAAACTGGATCCCCTCCGGCCCCTGGCTACGCCTAGAAATCCTGTCCATAAAATTATGAATAGAACCGGTGACAAAGGGCAGCCCTGCCGAAGTCCAGCATGCACTGGGAACAAGTCTGACTTGCTGCCGGCAATGCGAACCAGACTCCTGCTCCGATCATACAGAGACCGAACAGCCCTTAATAGAGGGCCCCGGACTCCATACTTACTGACCCCCCACAGAATGGCATGAGGGACACGGTCAAATGCCTTCTCCAGATTCACAAAGAACATTTGGACTGGTTGGGCAAATTCCCATGAACCCTCAAACACCCTGCAGAGGGTATAGAGCTGGTCCAGTGTCTTGAGGAGACTTGAGGTAGTCAAGGCAGATCTCATCCCCCCCCGGTGCCACGGAGGAGCTTACGAACTACCTCAGTGACCTCGGCTTGGGTGATGGACTAGTACATCCCTGAGTCCACAGTCTCTTCTTCCTCACTGGAAGGCATGTAAGTCGGATTGAGAAGATCCTCGAAGGTTCCCCACCTGCACAGTAAACACTGTTGTCAGAGTACTGGTTTCCCTTTCTGAGGCGCCAAATGAGTCGCCAGAATTTCTTCAAGGCTGACCGAAAGTCTTCTTGCATGGCCTCACCGACCTTAGTTTGTCCTTTATTCATCCCTCAGTGGGGAAATTAGCTTTGAGAAGCAGCAGTGCACGAAACACACACACATGCAGTGAAAAATGGATAAAACAGTTAAAAAATATATAATTACAAAATATAAACAGTATATACATCCATCCATCCATCCATTATCTATACCCGCTTTATCCCTTGCGGGGTCACGGGGGTCTGCTGGAGCCTATCCCAGCTCATTTCAGGTGAGAGGCAGGGGTTACAGTATATACAGTGGAATGAAAATAAAAGTAGTGCAGTATGAGAAAGAAAAGAGAGAATCACCAATTACATAATGCATTCCTATATTTTTATTGGCAGGCAGTAGTCCTCGAGAAGCAGCAGAGAAGCGTGTGAGACTGCAGCTGTGCATTCTAGCCGTGTCGTTGCTCTGCCTATGTTGTAGGCCCTATGGCATATCTTGATGGGTTATACATGCTGATATATCAGCCTGGGCTGATATATCAACCTCAACCGTGGTCCGAGCTTTTACGAAGGGCAGGAATCGTCACAGACGTTCAAGACAACAGCAGCGACGCTGACTCGCATCATGGCGACTGACGAGATGGAGCCGGGACCATTGGATGCCGCACTCGCCCAGCTGTTCTATTCCGACACGGAAGAAGTAGATTTCGAGGGATATCGGGATGAACTGGAAAAGTTCCCCTTCGCGTTTGTTTTGGGAGTGAACAAAGTTTTCAGAAAGCTGTTTTTTATTTTGTTAATAAAGTTTTGACTTACATTACCGTAATTTCGCGACCATAAGGCGCAACTTTTTTTTTTTTTTTTTAAATGTGCCGGGCGCCTTAAGAAACGGTGCGCCGTGTCTATTACCTGAATTACGGTAATGTAAGGCCATGACACGGTAAAGGGAGAAGGGGGCGGGTGAAGCACCCGTGAGTTGCGACGTGAACGAGACCATCCACTGAGCTGTTTAATGCGAAACAGATGATGAAAACTTTTAAGGATTTGCTTTATGTGTAAAGTGAAATAAAATACAATCAAACTAAGTTTTGCTCCAGCTCTATTTAAATAAGCACACTTGTTCTGCAGCGCGCGTGTGTTTTGCATGTCGGGAACCGAGGATGCACCTGCCGTGGGTTTGCGGGGTCCGATCGCCGGTTCCCCGGGGCAGATCCGGCTGAAATGCCGGTGCTCTTTCCCCGGGAGCCCCTACTACCAGTCCATGTGGGCTCCTCCGGTCCCCGCCGGTCGGAACCGGTCACGTTCCCCGGTTAAAGCCGCGGTGATGGGCGCTGCTGCAGCCCGACTTCCTGGTTCCCAAAGCGGATCCGATCGACCTGGTTCCCGCCCGCTTTAAGAGCAGAGATTTCTGGGGTACGTCTCAGGTCGGATCAGCTTCACACTCCGAGATTTCCAGCCAAATCTGTCGGTTACAAACCCGGTACCGGATCCCGACATGCGCGTGTGTGTGTTCGCGGCGCGACACACACAGATTCTCATTTATGTGGCGCTTGCCTGGCGCAGCTGATGGACAGAAACCTATGGTGATTTTTAAAAGAAAAACTTTGCATAAGACGTTTCCAGCCGGAGTCATTATAAGGACGAATGAAAAGGGGTGGCTGGATGAAGGGATGATGATCAAGTGGCTGAGACAGGTCTGGAAATTCGGACTGGCGCAGCTGAATTAGCGGAGCGGAGCTCCTGTCGGAATACAACCCGGTACCGGCTCCCCGACAGCGCGTGTGTGAGCGGGACCAGCGCGGGGGGGCGGACCGGGACCCGGGACCCGGTCCAGCGCGGGGGAGCAGACGGGAGCGGACCCGGACCAGCGCGGGGGGGGAGCGGAGCGGGACCCAGGACCGCCGCGGTCGGGATCCGCAGCACAACGGGGTATGACAAGTGTATTTACTCTTGTGCTTGCCTGCCACGCTGATGGACAGAAACTGCCGGCTATGGTGATTTTTAAAAGAAAAGCGTTGCCTGGAAACAAACGCTAAAGGGGTCTGAATAATATCACCATTATTTAGAGTTGTAAGCAAATTCTTGGATTCTTAATTTCTTTGCAATCCTTTTGAAAATAATGTTATACTTTGAATTTTGTACTTTGTACTTTGTACTTTTTACTTTTGTACTTAAGTACATTTTACACCATGTACTTTTGGTACTTTATTATATTTAAGTTGAGGTACTTTTATACTTTTACTTAAGTAATGATCTTAATGGGTACTTTTTACTTTTACTTAAGTAATTTTCAAGCAGAAAATTTGTACTTTTACTTAAGTAAAGCGGGAGTCAGCTCGCGCTGACTCCCGCTTCCTGATTCAAACGTCTGAAGGCCCCGCCCCCGACCAATCAGTGGCACGGAGGGTGGTGACGTCAGAAATAGTCCCGGCTCAGCCCGGATAGAACCTCGCCAGAATTTACAGAAATAGTATCGGCTTGTAGCTGCTCTACCCGTCTCAGCCCCTAGTGCAAAAGCCCAAGACGGGGCCGTGGCGGGTAGAACCGAGCTGAGGCGGGACTATTCAATTCAATTCAATTTTATTTATATAGCGTCTAATACAACAGAGTTGTCTCTAGACGCTTTACAGAGACCCATACCCAGAACATGACCCCCGAGCAGTTATTACATAAACAATGGCAGGTAAAAACTCCCCTAGTGGGAGAAAAACCTTAAGCCAAACAGTGGCAAGGAAAAACTCCCCTTTAGGAGGGAAGAAACCTTGAGCAGGACCAGGCTCATCAGGGGGGACCCTCCTGCCGAGGGCCAGACTGGTGGGTCAGGGACGGCAACAGCACAGCAGGCAGGTGGAAGCAGCAACGGGATGACCGGGGGTGGGGACCGCAGGCCAGCACACAGCTCCCGAAGCTCCGGCCCAATCAGCAAGTCCCAGGTTGGGGTGCAGGGTCAGGAAAAGACTTGTGCTCCGTAATGCAAGCTACAAGCCACCCACGGCCACCTGCAGGACAAAAGAGAGAAAAGGGAGGAGAAGGGGGGGCCAGCAACGGGATGACCAGGGGTGGGGACCGCAGGCCAGCACGCAGCTCCCGAAGCTCCGGCCCAATCAGCAAGTCCCAGGTTGGGGTGCAGGGTCGGGGAAAGACTTGTGCTCCGTAATGCAAGCTACAAGCCACCCACGACCACCTGCAGGTTCCGGTGTCCGGCAAAGGATGCTGCAACATGGACAAAAGAGAGAAAAGGGAGGAGAAGGGGGGGCCAGCACAAGAAACCACAGGAGCGACTCTGACACACTAAAGTTTACACTACCTAGAGATTTACCAACACCAGCTAGAGGTTTACTAAACACTAACTATAGGCTTTACTAAACAGAAATGTTTTAAGTTTAGTTTTAAAGGTGGAGGTGGTGTCAGCCCCCTTAACCCAGATTGGAAGTTGGTTCCATAGTAGTGGCGCCTGATAGCAGAACGCCCGCCCTCCAAATCTACATTTAGATACTCTAGGAACTACAAGTAAACCTGCACTCTGAGAACGGAGAGCTCTGACAGGAACATAAGGCACTATCAGGTCTTGCAAATAATGCGGAGCTAAGCC
Source organism: Cololabis saira (assembly GCF_033807715.1). NCBI lineage: Eukaryota > Metazoa > Chordata > Actinopteri > Beloniformes > Belonidae > Cololabis > Cololabis saira. The sequence continues at coordinate 35,717,284 of NC_084606.1, forward strand.
GTTTTGGGCTTTATACGCAAGTAATACAATTTTAAATTGGATTCTGAATTTTACGGGTAACCAATGGAGCGACGCTAACACTGGAGAGACGTGGTCTCTCCTGCTAATTCCTGTCAGTACTCGTGCTGCTGCATTTTGGATCAGCTGGAGCCTATTCAGCAAATTACTTGGACATCCTGCTAACAACACATTACAGTAATCTAGTCTAGAAGATACAAACGCATGAACTAGTTTTTCTGCATCACTCTGTGAGAGGATTTTCCTAATCTTTGCAATATTACGGAGATGGAAAAAGGCTATTTTACAAACCTGATTGACATATGGTTTAAACGACAAATCCTGATCGAAAATAACACCAAGATTTCTCACAGTTGCACTGGAAGCCATCGCAACACCATCTAATCCCTTCCTAAGATGCTCTGGACCAAGAATGATAACCTCTGTTTTATCTGAATTTAGAAGCAGGAAATTTCTGGACATCCAGTCCTTGATGTCCCTAAGACATGCCTGAAGTTTAACTAACGGTTCTGTTTCATCCGGCTTCATAGACAAATAGAGCTGCGTATCATCAGCATAACAATGAAAGTGTATGCCGTGATTCTGGATTATACTTCCCAACGGCTGCATGTATAAACTGAACAAGATTGGCCCTAGCACTGAACCCTGCGGAACACCATAACAGACCCTTGACTGGTGGAAAAGGGCCATAGATAGACCTGTTTCAGAGTGATGGAGGAGATAATCTGCAGAAGGACAGAAGCAGCTCATGAAAACGTGTGCAGCATGGTGGAGGTATGAACATGCATGACTGCTGACGGAGCAGGCACACTGATGTTTATTGATGATGACTCATCAGAAGTACAAAGATTGATTCTGAGACGTACAGGTCTATATTCTGATCACATCCAAAACGTCACAGGTGGTTAATGGCCATAAAGATAGAGAAAAGGCAGCTCGGGACATTTGGGAGGCAGATTAATGGAATATTCTTCAATGTTCGAGTCAGTTTCCTGATCTAGAGGCAAACTAAAAAAAGGCAGCTTTTTAGTTTAGAAACTGAAGGCAGAAGGACTCAAAAACAAACAGCAACTATGGAGGTCTGGACAAACATGTCCAGGGAGGATTCTCCAGACCCCAGGATTTTTATCAGAATATTAAAAATGGTGGTTATATGTACAGTTGTGTAACTTTGTCCAAATTGCTTAAAGTTGAAGTACTTTCTTAAATGGATGCAATTCCCAAATGGTAAAACTAAAAGTCTACACTTTGATCACATCTTGATTTTATTCCAAATCCATTATTGTGACATATAAATGCAAAATCATAAAAATGTGTATTCTCTAGACACATCTGGACCTCTGAATGCAGCTCTTAAACCTTAAACCCTAGATTAGACCTATGTCTATCCAAAATAAAGTATATTTCTGATAATAAAAAAACTTCACTAAGTAAGAGAGTTTTGCAAATCTCAATTTGAAACCCCAGGAGCGTAAATGTATGGATTTTGCTGTATTGCAGGCCAAAAGGATTATTGCTCTTAACTGGAGGAAAACGGATGCAGCTACAATCGGTGCTTGGATCAAGGTTATGGCACAGTGTATGTCAATGGAGAGAATAACATATAAATTAAAAGACAAACTGTTGTTGTTGTACGAGGAAATCTGGAAACCCGTTTAATCAATTCATTAAAAAAGGAGATATAGAGGTGCTTCTACGGGAGGAAAATGCAGGGCAGGATACCGTAATATCAGAGAAGTGGTGAACCTCGGAAGGGGAAGGGTCTTGGAAGGCGACAGTAACAGTGTAATTTTTGTTTATGTGTAAGTTTTGTTTAAGTATATCTTTAATTTGTTAGAGTTACCATTGGACTGTACTTACAGTACTGTCATATGTTATTTTGAACTATTTCTGGACCTTATACGAAAAGAGATGCAAAGAAAGAATGGATGTGGGTTGGGATCAGTGCACCACCAGGGAGTGGTGAGGGGGGGCCATGGCCCCCCCTACAAAGTTGCTGGCCACCCCACTTGCCGGTCACAAAGATTCTATCGTCAGTTATGCGTTTCAAATGCATATCAGTCGGCGTTTGTTTAAGTATTTCTGAGCCTAATAATAAAAAAGATATATGTATAAAAAAAATATATTTATTAAAAAAAAATATATATATATATATATATATATATATATATATATATATATATATATATATATATATATATATATTCATAAAATAAATATATATGATATATTAAAATATATACGATCTATATATTGATTTCTGTCTTTTATGTTTATGAATCACTGGTTGTTGTCTGTCTGGTGTGTTTTTATTTCGTGCTTTTATGTGCTCTCATCTATTTTACTCTGTTTTTAGTTTTTACTATTTTATCATGTTTTATTTTACTCATTGTGCAGCACTTTGTTAACCTTGTTGTTTTTAAAATGTGCTATACAAATAAAGTGGATTGGATTGGATTGGATATATTACATACAGTGGCGAAACAACTCAGCACCGGGCCCCTATGCAAGATCATTAAACCGGGCCCTGCCCATCACAATGCAAAACAGACACGCTGTGATTGACGCAATCTCACAGCAGATGCAAATGACAACGGGCACTACTGACAGCTTTAACCCTTAACACAACCACAGCGCAGATAGATATGTTTAAAAAAAATCCACATCAATAACACAAGCACATTGCAATTTGGTGACACGGCAGAACACCACATAAAAACAATCATAGCGCATAAACACAACAAAAAGCACATATAACCAACAGCATAACGCACACAGTGCGCCGGTGTGCGACAGAACACCGGCAGTGCCAACAGCTGAGAATAAACCCACACAGCGCACAGATTGAAATTTGGGGGCACGGCGGCACACCACAAATAAAAACATCATAAACACGCATAAACACAAACAAACTAGTGATAGACTATCACTATAACAAATATTAATAATAAAGGTCATTACTTACCATTACAGTTTGACTTTTCGGGCCTTCATCTGGGCAAAGTCATTAATTAATTCCTTAAGATCCAGCTGACTTGCCCTGACATTCTCAATTGAGAGCATTGCCAGTCCTGATAAGCGGGCCTGTCCCATGGTGCTGCGCAGGTATGTTTTTATTAACTTTCATTTGGAGAAGGACCGCTCGGCAGTTGCCACAGTCACTGGTATAGTTAAAAACAGCAGTAAAGCGGTGCAGACTTCCCCAAAGCTTGCAGCAATGCAGTTGTTCTCAACTACCAACAAGTTGGTGAGCTCTTTGATGTTTTGAATCTGTGAGATCCTGTCCTTTAAGCAAGCACATAATGACACAAGTTGGAAATGAAGTGGTTAAGTCTGCTTTATACATATCACATAACGTGCTTGCTTGCTCAAATAGCTCATCATCAGTTGCAGTGCGCAGTGTTTCGGGCTGTCCTCTCCTGACTTCGCCAACTCTTCCTCTACGCAAATATGGGTTACACATGCGCACTACACCGGCATCATCCGAGATCATCTATACATTTAAATTTGTATTTAAACTAGATATATCTTTATAACCAGCCCATAACATTTATGTAAACACACACACCTCAAAAAAAAAAAAAAAAAGTCCAGGGCCCGCACGTCCCCAGGTCCTGCGCGTGCAGGCCCTGGATACGTGCGGGCCCCTATGCAGTCGCATTGTCTGCATATATGGTAGTTTCGCCACTGATTACATATTAAAAATGCATAAGTAAGGGATAATACCCGATGAGGTGTAAATTAACATAAATACATGGACGACGCGGGGGCGTGAACCGGTTTGCCTCCATGAAGTCCATATATTTATGTTAATGTGACCTTGAAGGTCATTATCCCGCTTATACCACGGTCACTTACCAAAAAACATAAATATTAAATCAGTTATTCATGCTTTAATGTGTTTTCAGTTGAAATCATTAGTTTTATAACAACCACAGCTGAGCGGCTGAGCGGACTATTTAATCTCTCGTCTGCAGCCGCTTGTTCGTTTAAAGTTTGTGGCTCGTGATCCTCGCCACTGCTTTCCGGAGCATTGGGAGATGATAAAATGTTGCTCCATTTTGGTCTCTCCTGTAATGATGGAGCCCAGTAAATCTGCAGGCTGCTCTCACGGCGAGTTTCCACCCCAGAATCAGAGAGACGGCTACAGCTCTGCTCCGGAGGCCATGTCACCTCCTTGTGCCGTTTCTCTGGTTTCTTTTCATTTTCTTTTCTCTCCTCTTCTGCATCCCAGTCATCAAAATTGTTAAATTCACCAAATAAATTAAAAAAATTACAAAATCCCTCATGTCGCCGTCCTGCGGTAGCCGGCTCTTCTTCTCTGAATTGCCGTTGCCGTGGTTACCACCTGGCAGTTGATCCAGCGCAATGATATTAAAGTTATCAGGCAACTTGACCGAACTTGCTTGACGAACTTGTCGGTTATCACTTTTAACCTACACCTGCCAGCCAATCAGAATCGAGTATTCACACAGGCCGTATATATATATATATATATATATATATATATATATATATATATATATATATATATATATATATATATATATATATATATATATATATATATATATATACCTTAGGTTTTTATCAACATGGTATTAACCATTAATATATATGCAGACAAGTTAGAAATTAAAAAAAAAAGTATTTCTGGCCCTGTGTACTACAACAGTATAATAAAATCCTGTAATGATGGCTTTTAGCTTTGGTTCCACCCCAAGAATTTAAGTGGCCCCATCTGGGCCCCCCTATGAAACATTTTTGGAGGTGCCCCTGGTTGTGATTTTATGATAATATCCTGAGTGTGAATAATAAATCAATAAAGATATTGTTAAAAAAAGTGAGTTTCTCTGACTGAAGACGTTAAATCAACTGCGTCTCTTTGAATGTATCATCCAGGGTTATTACCGCGTTGCTTGGTCACATTTGGCAGCGGCGGTGATGTGAGTTCTCGCGAGAGCAGCAGCGGCGGTGATGTGAGTTCTCGCGAGAGCAGCAGCAGCCCAGCGGTATTTATCAGCAGCAGTCTCGCTCCGCCGCCAGTCCTCGCGTCTCCCCAGCGACTCCGCACCGCTGCCCGGACGAGGCTTAATCGACGTTTTTTTTTTGCTCTGACAAGCCCCAACGAAAACCCATTTTTGATCGGGAAATCCCTGCCAGGGAGCCCGCGGGACAGAGTCCAGGAACGGAAGCAGAACCCGGGTTCGTCCCCCAGGAGACGCCGGGTAAGACATAAAACACCCACTTTCTGTATTTTATATAGCTTTTATTATTACATAACAGCGTTGACAGTTACTGTAAAATCACGTTATTATCAGAGAACCGCAGGGCGTGCGTGCTGTCATCATTAGAATAAATGTTGCGGCTCATGAGGGGAATAAACATCATCTATCTTTCTACATGACAGATCCAATCCCTTTAATCTATTTACAGTCCTGGTAGCCATGGTAACGAGCCGTTTTGTCCCCCTGCTCCGCCGAGCCGAAGCAGGTCGCTCTGCTGCAGGTGCGTGTTCTCCGTGATGGACCGAGCCGGGCAGAAGTCCATGTAAGAAACCGGGGATTGTGGCCGTGAGCGCGGCTGCAGAACTCACGGATCCCGGCCGGTTCTGCTGTGGAACCGCGGAGCCCAGAGCCGCACTTCGGCTGGAAAACCCCGCCGAAGAGTTACTGATTCCCTGACATTAAAATGTCACTTGTTTTATTGTTTTTTTATCACCTTTTTTTCCACAATGCGCCCACAACTTGAAAAACTGCAGGTGATGTTGCGCAGTTCCGTGCAGTGGAAGCCCAGGCGCACCGGCTGGACCGGACCGGCGTGGGTAGTGATGGATGGATAGATGGGTGGATGGATGGATGGGTGGATGGATGGATGGATGGATGGATGGATGAGTGGATGGATGGATGCATGGATGGATGGATGGGTGGATGGATGGATGGGTGGATGGGTGGGTGGATGGATGGATGGATGGAGGAGTGGGTGGGTGGATGGGTGGATGAGTGGATGGATGGATGAGTGGATGGGTGGAGGAGTGGGTGGGTGGATGGATGGATGAGTGGATGGATGGATGGATTGATGGATGGATGGATGGATGAGTGGATGGGTGGAGGGGTGGGTGGAGGAGTGGATGGATGGATGGATGGATGGATGAGTGGATGGATGGATGGGTGGATGAGTGGATGGATGGATGGATGGATGGATGAGAAGATGGGTGGATGGATGGATGGATGGATGGATGGATGGAGGAGTGGATGGATGGATGGATGGATGGATGGATGGATGGAGGAGTGGATGGATGGGTGGATGGATGGATGAGAAGATGGGTGGATGGATGGATGGATGAGTGGATGGATGGATGGATGGGTGGATGAGTGGATGGATGGATGAATGGATGGATGGATGGGTGGGTGGGTGGGTGGATGGATGAGGGGATGGATAGATGGTGGAGGTGCAGGGCTGCAGCTGCAGGAGACAGGCGGGGTAATCGATGCGTGTCGCGCCTCGCTGGCGAGACATGTGCTCACAGTGTGTTTTTCTGCGTGTGTCGCAAACACGCGCAGCTGCTGGAGTGGGCGCACATGCCCGCGCTGATCACAGCTGGTGACATACTCGGCTGCTGGGCCCAGCCCACAAATCCTGGGCTTTATTACCGCTGCACCACTCTTCATGTTTTCATTTAAGATTCTTTTTTTTTTATTCTTTTTTTTTTTTTCATCCTGACTCCAGAAGGAATTGGTTGACTTATTATTATAATTTTTTATATATATATATATATATATATATGTATGTATATATATATATATATATATATATATATATATATATATATATATATATATATATATATATATATATATATATATATATATAATTATTAGGGGTTAAGGCACAGTAGAAAAGGAATCAATTACACATTTACATTGAGTATCATATTATTTCTTTATGGCAATCTCGAATATATAGGATATTTGACACCATAAACAATACTGTGCATCTCGATGGAATGAGAAAAAGACATCCTAGGATGTTTTTCTTGATTTAAGGACAGCACATTACACAACGAATATTAAGAATGATAAATAAATAACTGAAAATTATTTTAAGTTATAAGTAAGTATTAAAGCTACACAGTATAAATTAAAAAATAGATGAATAAAAAGGGACCAAAACAAAACAATCCCCCCCCCCCCAAAAAAAAAAAAACGTCATAAAGAATCGATGGCCATTTTCATTCGGAATTAGGTGTTTACATGAGTAATTTTTAGTGAGTAGTAGTCGTCCACTCATCTGGGCCTATGGGCCGGCGTGTTGGGTGGGAGCCGAGGAGGCGCAGTGGTGACATGTAACTGTAGCATGCACGCTGCTACAGTTACTTGACTCCTGTTTGTGGAGGATTAAGCATCTTTTTTCATTGGCCGGGCCGGAGTTTGTCACATTTGATACCAGTGTTGTGGTCTTTATTCATCACGCCTGCGATGTTTGAAAGCACACAAGGACGAATGTCACCTTCCCATCGTTACCTTCAATAAGTGGAGTGAAGTGAATTTCCCCATTGAGGGAGAAATAAAGGACAATCTTATCTTATCTTATAACCAGCGTCAGTGTTCTGCAGAAACGTCTGTGGAGATTACTTGCATTTATTATTTATGTGTGCACATGTGCTGCTTGGATCTAATGTAAAAAACAATGTTTTTCCACAAGCAAACATCTGAGGTGCTGCTGTGGTATCACTGAAAAAAAAAGGTCTAACAGAACTGGGCTAAATGTTTTTTAGTAGTCGGACATGGCTACCTCTACTTGAAAGCAGCATTTGTGCTGATATATTAATGATGTTTGCAGTAGTATCAATTACCCAAGTACTGAACTAAAAACAACAAGATGTAATAGCTAGATGGCCGTGACACTGAGAGCGTGTTAAACCTCAGACATTTAGTAATGATGACGTAGTTGCACAGATTGGCCTAATTCGCTTGATTTGTTCTTCTGGGTAACTGCGTATCGTCACAGTTGACATGTGGATGTACCTTAATGACAACGGCAACGTGGAGACAAAGCAGCCCTGCTGCCTCGCTGGCCTTTGCTTCAGCTGAGGTGCCGCTGAGCATAAAACGGAGGCACGTTGTACGTGCATAGAGATCTCGTCCATCACAGAACTGAAGCACTTGCATGCAAACATCTTTGAGGAGTTAACACTGACAGCTGTTGATGTTACCTCGGACTAGGTCGTCCCAAAACCTTTATTCTGTATTTTTACAGCCAGTCTGCAGTGTCTACGCCGTGTCGCATGACCCAGTAACTGAAAGACGGATAGTTAAACTTTCCTCGACTTTCAAAACAGATGCTGAATAGATGAATGAGGATGTTTGTTGGCGTGGCGTTGAAGGTCTGTTCACTCTATTATTATTGGTTACTATTGGTTGATTCTTTAATTTAATCAGGAGGAAAGTACCAAGTTTTAAAGGTGGTCTTTTCAGAGCACATCTTCTATCTTTGCCCCCCCCCCCCCGTTTTTGCTATTTTGGATTAGCCCAGTGTTTCTCAACCCTGGTCCTCGTGGGCCCCTGTCCTGCATGTTTTAGATGTTTCCCTGCACCAACACACCTGATTCTAATTAAAGGTCCTAATTAGCTTGTCACCACGGTCTGCACAACTCTGTTGATGACACAGGTACTTTTATCACGGTGTGCTGAAGCAGGGGAGCACCTAAAACATGCAGGACTGGGGCCCACGAGGAACAGGATTGAGAAACACTGGATTAGCCCAACCCACTGATGAGAGACCGATAGATTGTAAAGTAGAAGGACAAGGTCCAGTGGTTTGTTGAGCTCTTATCATGTCAAAGACATCTGCAGTGCAACTTTTGTACTACAGTACAAATGCACAAGTGAGCTATTATGGTGCTGCTAAGTTTACTTACTCAGTTCATTTCTATGTGAAGTAACATGCCACGTGTTATAGGCATGAGAATAAAAATAATGAAAAATTGCCAACAGGTATTTGTGTATTTCTACATGTTACTGAATCGATATCGAAGCATTTAAATCAATATCGAATTGAAACCTAAAGAATCGAATCGTGAGGTTCTTAACAATACCCAGCCCTATTCAGGATCTAAACTATTCAACAGCTCCATCTTTTCCAGATAACGCTGTCATGCAGATAGACTATTTATAATTTGCTCATTTTCTTAACGTTTTTTTTTGCTTTTCGTGACACATCTTGTCTCCGCTTGTTATCATCTGCTTCTGTAGCTACCAACATGGCCACCACACCTCACAATCCCACCAGTGTTCCCAAGCTCCATAGAAGCAAATCACAGCTGATCAGGTCCAGCAGCTGCAGGCGTGTCCTGCAGCTCTCCGAGAGGGAACACACACCTGAAGGTCCTGAACTATCATTTTTCTAGGGCAGATGATCCTGAATGGTGTCTCTGTCCAGCTGTGTTGCAGGCTGGTGAATAGACTGGATTTATGTTTGAATGCAGTAAAAGACGGGAGCTGTGCACTTGTAGCTCTTGTTGTAAAGACGGGAACGGGCAGATATGCCTCGGCTGGATTTCATGCTTAAGACAGTGAAGCTGCTGCAAAACCAGGGTCTCGACTGGGACGATGGAGCTGTGTGGGACTCTGAGCCAAAACTCCTGGGGCCTCATGTACGAAACAAAGAGAAAGGGGAACAGGCAGACACAAACAGCAACCATTCCAGGGGCCTTATGTACTAAGAGTGCGGCGCACAAAAAACGTGCGTACGCCACTTTCTACGCTCACGGTCGGATGTTCGAAAAGTGATTTGAATGTAGAAAGTTGCGGTCCTTCACACACACACACCATGGCTGGCGTACGCACTTTTCTGAGGTTTTGTCCGTTGACACTCACTGGTGATGCAGTGAAGTGCAGAATATGAGGAAACGTAACGTCAGCAATAAGTTCACGACCACACGTGAACATGACAGTCCCCACATCACCAGATAAATTACACAAGAGTGGAACTGCAACAATCTCACAATCAACCACATGATCTGAACAAACAACTAAAGGAGCTCAACGATGGAACCTGCAAATCCTGATGGAGCTTTGGCTCCGTTAGAGGAACCTGCTGATGATCAGATCACACCGACCTGCTGGTCCAGGACTAAGACTGGACCATCAGCTGGTTTAGTCTGGACCTGCTGGTCCAGGACTAAGACTGGACCATCAGCTGGTTTAGTCTGGACCTGCTGGTCCAGGACTAAGACTGGACCATCAGCTGGTTTAGTCTGGATCTGCTGGTCCAGGACTAAGACTGAAGCATCAGCTGGTTTAGTCTGGACCTGCTGGTCCAGGACTAAGACTGGACCATCAGCTGGTTTAGGTACCAAGAGGATCTTCTGGATCTCTGTCCTGAACTGGACCAGCTGCTCCGGTTCAGACCAACATGATCTTTCAGGTTGGACATCTCTGTCACCATGACGACCATATGGGACAACTACTGGAGATTAAAGCCAGATCCTAAACATCCCATAACTGTGTCTGGACAGAAAAACATTAAAATACATTTTGCAGCGAAAAACTGGTTCTGTAAAGGTGTCTTTCTTAAATAAAACTAAGATGTCACGGAAAGGTTGGTTGGTACGAACTGATGTGACTCAGAAATGAATGAATGAAGTTGAATGAATGTTTATGCAACTTTCAGTGTCTGATATGGAGTCAGCTGCAGGTGCTGCAGGATCCAGAAAGTGTTTCTCCGGTGATGGACCGAACACTCCGAGTTACAGCAACTTTGCTCTTTATTTCTCACGTGACAATGGGATTATCGAGGTGCAAACAAGTTGTCTTTCTGCTGCAGAGGAATCAGATCGTGATGCTTCATGTTTTAAATTATTAAGTTTATATTGTTCATATTGTTATACTTATGAGAGGTGATCGCGGACATCGCGCGCAAGACTCAATAAACGTGTACATTGAGCTTAATCCGGTATAATACGCGTGACAATGAGGGGCCGTTTTTCAGTTCTGGTGTTGGTTCTTAAAGTACAAACAAGAAAAGCAGAGTGTAATGATGCACTAACGCTGCCCATAAACATTCACAAATCCTTACGATCATAATAAAACCACAACTCTTCACGGAACGCAACACAAAGCAAAGAACAACAATACCCATCATGCAATGCAGCTTAAATCGGGAGAAATGCCTCCTAAATAAATTTTTTTTTCCAGGCCTCTACTTTTGACAGGACTGTCTCCAGCTCATAGCCGATGTTTTTTTAATTTGTTTTACTTGTTTTTGCAATTTCCTTATTAGGATGAGCGGTTTTTAATGGATAATTATCTTCATTATTATATTCAAACATATGTATTTGAGGGAGGAGACAGGGTGGAGTGTTGTGCTCCCGCATGTGCACTCAAATCCACTGATTGTGATGTTTAAAGGAACCTGTGTGGATTTGGGCGTACGCACAGTTTTGAACATCTGAATTTTTTTTTTTGCGTACGCAAAAATTCCACGCACGGATTCACGTTGAAATCCACGCAACATGAGGCCCCTGGTCTGGCGTACGTACAAATCCTGCTTCGCGCAACTTTTCGCTCACCTTCTTTTAAATCTGGCTATCCCGGTACTTTCTACCGTCTATAAATGCAGAAATGTTCATATCTTTCATTGCATTTATGAAGTGATTAGTCTCCTCCTGATCTTGCGTTTCACCGTGTTTATAAGAACTTCCTCAAAAAACCAAGATTCCTTGCAAAAAGAACATGCGCAGAAAACAAATTCATGTTCCTTTTGATGGGGAAATCCCGTTAGGCGTTTACATGACCCAATATTCAGGTTTTAAAAGGAGTATCCCAGGGGTCATATTCGGGTTTTTAACAAACGGAATATGAGCAAATTCCGGTTATTCAAAGGGGTTATTGGTGTTTACATGGCGCAACTGGGTTATTGCTAATATTCCGGTTAGAAAAGGGTTATTGACTGCACGTAAACGTAGTCTATGTTTATTTCCCAGTCTTTTCAAGATACAAACAGAAAATCTAGGAAGCCGGGTTTCCAAATAGAACCTGAATTGTCCGTATGGGACGGTCTCCTTAAAGCCGCTCCATGTAACACCACCACTGGCCCATGGGGGCGTGTAGATCTGCCGCCTTGACAACACTGCTAATGAGTGGGGAACGGCACATCTTGTTGTGTGTTTGTTGTTTCTCACACCCAGGTCCTTTTGTTTGGATATGTGAAATTAGCTCAGAAGTGGTATTGTTACAGAGACAGGCTTTAAAGCGTTGAATCTGTGCTCGGTGTTGAGTGAGGTCAATGTATATGCTCTTTTTTTTTTTTAGAGAGAAATGTTGTTTTGAACATTAAGTGGTTGTGTTGTGTATATATATATATATATAATATATATATATATATATATATATATATATATATATATATATTTATTTAAACTTTATTTAAACTATTTATTTAAATACAAAAGTAAAAACAAATAAAACAAAGACAAAAACAGCAACAACAAAAGAGCAGTCAATTAAACAAATATAAAGTTACAATTAATACATATATTAAGTATGAATGTACTATTTTGGAGTCAACTGTTTGGGGTTTTCGATGGCCAGTGCAGATTTAGTAGCAAGTACTCAGGTAATTGGCCAACCAATTAATTGAACTAGCAGTAAACTGATCTACTGCTGGTGTCATCATCGTATACATTGACCTCGCCCTGAGAACCTGTTAATAGAGGTTGGCAGACATGGAGACACTGCAACCCATTTGTAATCGCTAGTAGATATACAGTATACATAGATATAGAGCAGGTGCAGTTAAATAGAGACAGTATAGTGTAAATAAGTATATTTATATAAATATTTATATGGGCATGTGTGTACAAATATATAGAAATATTCAACTATGTGTATGTGTGTGAGTATAATTACAGTATATAATAATAATAATTAAAGCTGCAAGCAGCGATGAACGGGCCCTCGCACCCTTGTGCACGTTCAGGCTGCAGGGGAAGCTTGTTTGACTTGATGTAGATTCTTCAGGCCTGGACATTTAGTGGATGACACCATCCACGACTCTCTATATCAAACCGTCTAAAAGTTATGGCAGAAAGTAGGAACTATCAGATATCGACCAATCAGATGAAGGGGGGGCGAGCTTTTTGGCGTCTAGTGTTGCCACGGTAACGCTTTTGACTGAGAAAAGTAATGTGCGTTATCGCAGGATGGAGACGCACATTTTGATGTATAACACACCTGGGTGCACGTTATGGTTTGGGCCGCATTAACTTCCGAAGGAATGGCATAAATTGCACCAAAATTACACGGTTAATTCAAAATGTCCGACTTCCTGTTGGGTTTCGGCCATGGCGCCAAGAGACTTTTATTTAAGTTGCGCCATGATACAGGTGTGTACCGATTTCCGTGCATGTACGTCAAACCGTATTGTGGGGCTTGAGGCATAAAGTTTTCTAGGGGGCGCTGTTGAGCCATTTTGCCACGCTCATTAATACAAACCATGAAATATCACATTTTTCACCAGACCTGGCTTGCATGCAAAATTTGGTGACTTTTGGAGCACGTTTAGGGGGAAAAAAGGCCCTCCTCGTTGTAAAAAAAATGAGGATAAAAACAAAAACGAGAAAAATTCCTATAGATACAATAGGGCCTTCGCACTGTCAGTTTTCGGGACCTAATAATAATACTGTTATTTAGCAGTGTGAGTACAGTGTGTGAGTATTTATAATTACGGGTTAAATGATTAGTGAATGGGGGTAGGATTAAATAAATTTACACTTCTTCCTACTCCTTTAAATTAAGTTATCAAGTGCTAAAGGATGAAATTCTCTTTTTTATTGTTTTGTTTTTTTAAACTTGTCTTGAAGTGTTGTTTTTTACATGTACAAAAATAAAATAAATCAAATCAAATGAGACATTTCCCGCAAAAGGAAAATACTTTTACAGACGGTTAACTTGTTCTAATATCACATGCATTACCTTTATTTTGGTACCAAAATTAATCAAAAAGCAGTTAACCTTGTAGGAAGGAGGTCAAATAATTTAGTATGGTTATTAGCGCTAAGACAGAGAACAGAAATGTGTTTTAGTAAAAGGCGGATGATGGAGCATCACAGTGACGAGGCAGGAGCTAACCGATGAAGGAACTGCTGCTGGTAGTATGTATTTACCACATCTGATAACCGGTTGACTACAGTAGAGCCCTGCGCGGGACTGTTTTCTTCATCCCGCTCCCGCCCACTCCCGCTAAATTTCTGACCAGTACCGCCCGCACCCGCAACCTGTGTGTTACACTCCCGCCCGCATCCGCAAAACTCTGAGAATTCATGCCCGCACGATAATAGAGATGCATTGATTTAGTGTGTTCTCCCGTCCCGCAAGAGAAATGTCCAGACAAATCTATCAGATTTAATGTTAACATGATAATTGTAGAGCTTGATAGATAATTGACAGTTCATAGGCACCTGACCGAAAGTTAGATGTAACTCCATCATTGTCATCATCGCACACAATTATGTGATTGAGGTTATAGCAACAAGAGTAGCTGGGAGTGGCTCAAATAACACTAATAAATAACATAAAATAAACAAAGTTAACGAATGAAACAAATTAGTTTAACAAAAGAATCTCTTGGCCATTACATTGCTGTGGAGGAAGAGAATGTTGCTGACCGACTGAGGTTCCAATCCCTCGTCTCTCTTCCAAGATGCTCCACAGACACTAAACACAGTTTCTCCAAATATCTGACTTGCTTTGACTTTGTTTTGTAAAGACCTTGTTTGAGGTTCTTTTCCACGTCATTGTTCCCATCTTGTCGCTAGGCTAGATTCCGATCCTGCAGTGTTTTTTTTAGCCGCCCGCAGCAAAGTTCAAACCACCCGCTCCCGCCAGATTTGCGTTGGGTCGGCGAGATCCTACCGTCAGAGGTCGCTTTGGTTTGGATCTTAACGTCCCTGAGGATCCTGGATGTGCTGGAGAAGACCTGACTCTCCATCGTCAATGCAGGACGTTGGAGGAAAAACAACACAAGTCCAGTGGGAAGTGAACATGTAGGTAATAGAAATGATGCTGCAGTCACAGCTGGAGGCCGTCCAAGTCAGTATCAAAATGTTCAATTTCTGAGCAAGGCCTTAACCCTAATTGCTCCATGGTGTGTGTGTCTCGGTCGCTTTGGATAAAAGTGTTTGCTAAATGGTAGTACATTAATCCCTCGCTATAACGTGGTTCACCTTTTCACGTCTCGCTGCTTCACGGATTTTCATTGTGCATCGTGTTCTGCATTCTGATTGGCTAAACAGTCTCCCCGCTTCTTCACTTCCTGTTTCAATAACGATGGTCGCTTAGCAACAATGCTGAGAACGGCCAATGAGCTTCAGCAGCAGCAGCTCAAGAGCGGGACCCTTTTATGAATCGTTCATTACAGTTCTCAGATATAATCCATGGTGGCATGACGGTTTATAAGAAGAAAAAAGAGCGACAACAACGACCCATAACTATGTTCTTCTCTGGAAAAAACACACCTGCACCGCGGGCTTTAGAAGAAAAAGACGCGAGTCAGGATGCAGCGGCATCAGAAGAGCAGTGAAATACGCACCAGTCACAATCTGTCCTACTGTACTTATTTCATTTTTTTTTCATAATCATTTTTCATTTTCTCCCATTCAGATCCAATTAATCGGGTTGCAGTGGGGCGGGGCTGATCTTCGCAATTTGAAGCCTTGTATAATAATTGTAAAAAAAAAAAAAAAGGTTGCTACTTTGCGGATTTCACTTGTCACAGGTTCTTTTTGGAACGTAGCCCGGGGAAAACCAGGGGCTCCATCCGAAATTCCATACTTCCACCGTAATGAGTAGCAAAAACAGTATGTGAGATTTTTTAGTGCGTCCGAAACATTAGTACGTACTCAATAGTATGCACTATCCATACTCATTCTGGAGAAATGTATTAGTATGGATTGATGGACACGAGCCGAGCAGAAACTTCCCACAATGCAATGCAGCGGTGTTTGGTTGCTATGTGATACGTATATGTCATAAGTATAATATTAAGTACAATAATATTGTTATATAATTATAATATTCATATATAATAATATTATATTATGTCATCTTGTTTGGGCCAGGATAAACAGGAAAAAGCGGAGCGGTGCTGCTACTGTTGCTGTTACCATGGTAACAGCTGCTACTGCTGCTGTGACACGTCACTTCCTCCCAACGGCAGGAAGTGACGTGTGGCTCTGAGTAGTACGTCCAAATTAATGCACACTACTGATATTTACTCAAATGTGTGCCGAACTTAAGTATACTTTTTAGTATATACTGTTTAGTATGGCATTTCGGACGCACCAAGGGAATACTGTATTGGTATTAGTATTTGTTTTGATTTGTCTTGTATACTGAACCTTGGTAAGCCTGAGTATTGCTCATCTCTCTCTCTATTTCTGTGTGTGGTTGTGTGTGTGTGTGTGGTTGTGTGTGTGCACACACGTTGTAAATGCAGTGCAGTGTGAAACATTAGATGGCCGAACTGCAAAATGGAAAATTCTCTTGAATCCCCGGCTGCCAGGCCGTCTCTCAGCGAGCAGAGTCCTCGCTCGTGCTGTGGACTCCACGTATATGTCAGACTGTGTGGGAGCAGCTTATCGGCCACATATTGCCTTACTATTTATTTTTGGCAGAGCACATAAGGGTGGAAAGCACAGAGTAGAAGGAGGGAGCGAGCATGCGGAAGAGACGGCATCATTTGTAATCCTTGTTATTAGGCATTAAATTGAGATTAAAATCCCAGCAGACCCGTGTCGGCCGTGCTTTTGCACATCTGGGCAGCGTAACCTGCTCGACGTCTACATTTATCACTCAATCAGTTCCCGACTTATTTGGCAAATGTAAGACGTGCAACCTGAGCTGTTCCTGGAATCAGACTCGGAGCTCGTGGCTCGTCCAGCCTCTGAGTTCAACTGTCCAGGGTTGTGGATGCAGCACACGTGGGCTGCCGTCACGGCTCCAACCTTTCAGCCGCTTCACTCACACTTTTCTTTTCATGATTGGACTGTAACTCCAGTGTCCCTCCGTGCCACGGGCTGCACCCTGCCAGATGTGGTTGGAGAGTTGTCCCAGCCGAGCCACCGTGGGAGTTACAGCTGGAGATCCATCTGGACAGACCTCAGAACCAAGAACGACATCCAGAATCGGGAGGATTTTCAAAAAGCTCCAACTTGTACACAGAAATTAACATATGAAGGCCATGGATAGATAAGTCATAGCGTCTCTAGTAGATCTGCTGCGATTAGTTGACATAATCGGCAATGAAAATTCAACCGTTCTACAATTTATTTTCGGTCTCCAGTGTCAAACGGCTCCCCTGCGTTCAGGTAATTACAGTCCACACCAATATTTTGGTGCTGGTTAAATTGCTACCCCCTCTCTTCCCCTTCCCTGTATTGAGCTTCTTTTACCTTTGTTTTAATACAAACAGTGGAAGTGGGCAGTGAGTCTAAATCAAGTATGGCGACTTCAAGAAATGCATCGAAAGTTTGGGAATACTTTAGGGTAGCTGGTGACAGGGTGGTTTGTACACTTTGTAAGACTTAGTTTTCAGAGTGTAATGTGAATGCTTATCTAGACTTATCTAATGTCTTTGTTAGGCAAAACAGAGATGTCGGACCCATGGTTCTGTTTCTGTTGTGTGTTCAAGTCTGGCAAATTCCAGAATGCAAGTTCATAAGATGAGGCTCTGATGTAGGGGGCTTTCATCAGAGTTTCAAGGCCTCAACTGTGTGGGTAACATTGTAAAGCTGCTTTCACATAGAGCGCCGACTCTGATAGTATACTGACAATACCAGAGTATCAAAATATCAGAGTCAGCGCTCTACTGAGTGGACATGTAGTAAAGTATCTGCTTCAGTTTACAAAAGTATTGACACATTGTCTTTTCATAACCATATATTGATAAATGATAAGTGATCCTGATATGAGGCATGGAAATGCTATATTTTATTTTAAGCTAACATTTTATTGTTAAAGAGCTAAAGAATATCACATTTCTATCACTTTTAAACACAAACCTGGTATGCCTGAATTGTGGGAGATTTCTTTCCACTTTTGTCCCTTTTTATTGATGTCACGATAGACCTGCAGTCTTGTATCCCACAGCTCCTCACAGACTCGCAGCTAAAATAATTTTTTTACTCCATCTTGATCGTCTCTGATCTACAACCCGTGAGTTTTTTTTCACCCTCCACCACCTTCTCTCCTATTGGACGCTCCGAGATGTCGTTGCAGCGCGGAACGGTGAAAGTAAAAAATTTTCAATTCGGGCGCAGGCGGGCGCAGGCGGGCGCAGGCAGGCGCGGCGCAAACGCTGTGGCAGGCGCCCTCTCGCTCTGCCGACGACGTTTGGTCTGCTTTTGGGCCGTGGTAGCACATACACATTGAATGGTATCGCTGGCAGCGGTCTGCGCTTTGTGCCCTCTATTGGCCCTTTTCCACTAGTACCTACTCAGCGCGCCCTGACTCGGGACGGCTCGTCACGCCTCGTCTCGCATCCACCAGCTTTGTCCTCGTTTGTTTTTCGACACCCAGGTGAGAAGTGGGCGGGTTGGGGTGAAGCTGCTGTGACGTATTTGAGTGTGTGATCTAAACAGAGAAGACAACAACACTAAAGATGTAGAACCTGGAGGAGATGATAGATGTGCTGCTGGGTCTGTGGCTTGTGTTCGATATCAAGTTAAAAAATGAGAGTGAAAGAAGCTTCAAGCGGCAAAGTTTTTTTTAAATTATTTTGTTCGTCGGCGGTGATGAGAAATAAAGCCTGAATTATGGTTCCGCGTTAAATCGGCGTCGTAGCCTACGGCGTACGGTGCGCGTCGCCGCGTACCCTACACCGTAGGCTCTGCGTTGGTGTAACGCGGAACCATAAATCAGCCTTCAGCTGAGAGCCGCGAGCGGTTGGGAAGTGACCGAGAACCTAGTAGATCTGGTCGTTCCTTATCGCCCGTCTAGTACCCTTTTTAATTCTCTCCTCAGCCACAAGGTTTATGAATATCTGCAGCCTTTGGATCACCAAAAAGACTTTTGCGCTGCTGTTGCCTGTCGGATAAAATGAAGGCTGCTCTCGCGCTGACTCCCCGCTTCCTGATTCAAACGTCTGACGGCCCTGCCAACCCGACCAATCAGTAGCGTGTATTGTGATGACTTCAGATACACGGCCGACTCAGCACGCTCAGAACCTCGGCAGTATAGGTACAGAAAAAGTACCTACTTGGCCAGCCTCTACCCGTCTCAGCCCGTAGTGGAGAAGCGCAAGACGGGGGCGTGGCGAGTAGAAGCGCGCTGAGTAGGTACTAGTGGAAAAGGGCCATATGTGAAAGGGGCTATAACCATTGGGTCCCACCGTGTGGCGGGGCATGACGGCACAGTAGCGATGCACCGCCGCTGTGAATCACAGTCCTTCTGGTCAATGACAGCGAGCCCCCCAGAAGTGCCACAAAGCGACGTAGAAGCAACCGTCCACTCTGCTCCGCCAGTTGTGATGCTGGACTGTAGCTTCCCCAAAGCATATGGAGATGACAGGAAGTTAGACACAAGGATGGCAGAGAGAAACCGGTGTATTTTCAAAATAAAAGACCATGAACAGACTCGTACATCAACATTACATTAACCTGTAGAGGAGAGAGGTGAACGGTTCAGAAGAGGAAATCTGACCCACGTATGAGGGAGGGCAACGGTGGACCAACAGATGTGACATGATACCCAGGTGTCCTGTGTTAGTCCTGCTTTACTCATGTGTCCAGCATGCATAAAGCCTGGGGTATACTTGCACTTCAGAACGCGTACGCATCATGGCCGCCACGCGTATCCTGCGTTCATTTGACGCGTCAACGTGCACGTTCTCAAAAAGACACTGAACGCGTACGCGACCTGCAGTTCTCGCTGTGGCCACGAGTGGCGCTGGTCCCGGTCAGATACCAGCTGGCCACAAGTGACAACGCGGAGGTCGCTGGCGCCGTTTCCTTTGCCGAGATCGCAACCAAAGCAATGTTATAATCTCCTCTTCATCCAATGTTGTCGTGTAAACTTGTTTGTTGTTCTAATCTGCTACTGCTACTACTGCTGCTACTACCTCTACTACTAAATATTTAATCACTTTTCCAACTGTTGCTCTGCTTACTGCCCCCAATCGGTCACCGCCGGTACGACGCGCTCTCCTCGCGTACTACGCGAGCGACGTTGCGGTTGGTGGTGCACGCGAACGGACGTGAACGGACGTGAACGGACGCGAACGCAAGCACCAACAGCAAGTATATCTGGAGCTTAAGAATCTAAGCTGGTTATCTATAAGACAAAGGTCTACTTATACTTTGTTAAATTTTCTGAGGAATATACTGGTGACACGATCTCCAAAACAAATGTATGACAGATTATATTATCATTTAGCTCACCATGGTTACAGTACAAGAACTACATCAGAAAGGAGGTTCATACCAAGGGTGAGAACAGGTTTGATACAAAGAACTTTTCTTTACAGAGCCGTGGTTGGCTGGAACTCTATACAGTACCAGTTCATATGTCTCATGTAGGTAGCGAAGATTGGTTTAAGATTCAGTTGAAACAATATCTTTTAGAATTTAATGAATTATGATTTGACATTTGGAATGAAGTTTGAATAGAATTACAGGTAGTGTAAACCCTATGACAATAAAGGTGGAAAGTGGTCAAGAATTCTAAGATAAGGTCATTTCAGGAAAGTATTGTTTATGAAGGTGGTTTATTTGATTTAATTTCTTTGTATTTATGTCTGAGAATGAGGGCGATTTAGTTCTTTGTGTTGTTTGTGACTAAGGGAGTTGTGTCTATTATTGTTTTGTTTGTCATGTATAATGTATGTCTGTTATGTATTAAGTGTTAATTAGTATATAATAATCGCTAATGCTGTTGCTAATGCGAATGGGGATTAGGGGTGGGTTAAGAATATCGATATATCGATATGCATGTGTAGGAACAATTATCGATACATAAATCCAAGTATCGATTTAAAAAAAAAAAACAATTATTTTTTTTATTTTTATTTTTTTTTTAATCCCGATTTTTTCCCCCATTTTATCACCCAGTGCTCCTACCTAAGTCAGTCCTGGGCATTGCTCCATCTACCAACCCCGGGAGGCCCTGCACTGAGCTCAAGTCTCCTCCTTACTTGAGGAGTGAGCAGGCTGCTTCTTTTCACCAGCCAGGGTGGGGTTTCTCTGGCCGGACGTAGCGCGTGGAAGGATCATGTTATTCCCTTATTGTAACCAGAATATCGATATCGAATCGTATCGTATCGTATCGGAAATCGTATCGCCTTGGGACCTAGTGTATCGGAATCGTATCGTATCGGGAGGTCAGTGATGATACCCAGCTCTAATGGGGATCCTAAATAAAACAAACAAACTCAGCAGGACACTCAAAATATGGATAACTAAAACGGGACCAAAAAGAGAACGATGATGGAGACGTGTGTGAGTGACAAAATATGTGAGGGGGAGAATTTCTGGCCAACTCCAGAAATGCTCGGCCGTGGATTTTTGTTGGAATATTCTGGAATGGTTAAGATCGTTACCACCCAATTTAGGACAAAGTACAGGCTGGATGAATATCTGTTAAAACCAACGTGTAAGCTCTGCTCCTGTGACGACGGGACACTGGCGAGTAGAAGCAACAGTCATAAGATAATTCAACTGAACTCACGTAAAACGTTATTTCACCACGGGTATGCTGATTAACGATCTCCTTTCAGCTGCGTCCTTCTAAAACCTGCAGGTTTGCACTTTATTCCCATTAATTCCTATGTGTTCTTGTCATTTCCCTGGAAAGTTCCCAACATTTAAGATTCCTGTGACTTTTCAATCCTCTTGAGTGCCTTCATGTCTTTGCTGCATAGACACATTCTGTATTAATTACATCATTTAAACCTTTTAACTGTAATGTGATTCTGAGTTTACAGCTTATTTATTTATTTGAAGTTTGTATTTATATTTGGACATCAGTGGACCTCACGTACTTCCTCCTTGGATCCAAGTCCTGAAACATCTGGCTGCTTTGTTTTCCTCAGAACGGCACGAGTGTTTTTTAGGCCATTTTGTCCAGACGTACACTGATTTTCAGATTCATCAGTCCTCCTGGACTGATATTGACCTCTGTCTCGGGCGTTTTATCCGGAGACACATCCCTTGCGCCTGCCCCCCATGAAACCAATCCTCCTGTGAACTTCATACACAAATTCCTCAGTCTAATTTGAGAAGTGACACACTTTCTCCCCACGGAGGCCTTGGCCCCTCGACTCGGTGTTTCCCTCTGCGCCCCTCTCTCTTATTTCCTCATCGGATGGAATTCCTCCTGTTTCTGCTTCCCCACATTTAAGCCCTCGATCCACTTGTCCTTCCTCAGGAATCAAGATTAGAGGTCAGTACAAGTTAGATATCGTTCTCGGTTGTTTCAGTCATACTTGCCACGGTTACATGATGTTTTTTAATTCGGAATAATTAATTCCGAATTAAACTATTTTTTTCCTTTGAGTTTACATGGAAATAGTAATTCCGAATTGAGGTTTACATGGAAAACACGTTTGATCGGCTTTATCCAATTCCTCTTATGGTCTGGGGGTTGGGAAGGTTCTGATTGGATAGGGGGGGGACCGGAAGTTAAACTACCGGAAGAAAAACTAACTTAGCTTAACTTTGAAAAGCTCATAATTTTTTATTATAATTCCTGCCATCTGTACTTTGAATTATTTCCATCTCCTCCAAGCTATTTATTAAATAAATGTCTCTGCTCTTGACCAGCGTTTACTGCTGCTGCATCTTGAAACTTTGTTTGGAAAACCAGCCCAGCAGGAATATAAGCGTCATGGAGACAGACGGGCGAGGGAACGAGCAGAAAGAAAGACCGGAATTAATTTAAAGAGGAATGAGTGTTTACGTGATCACGGAATTATTCTATTCGGATTTAAAATCGGAATAAACCAGACACTTACTTCAGAATTAAGTTTAATTCAGAATGACCATTTTCATTGGGAATTAGGTGTTTACATGGTAATTTTTACTCATTTTAAATCAGATTTCATTTAAATTGTGAATTAAAGAGGAATTAAACTTCCCATGTAAACGCACTGGATTACAGGAAGAAAAAGAATTAAATAAAAATCAGCTAAGAATACAAAGAACAAAAATGCAAGTGTGTGTTTAAGTGTGTAAATTGTCTACAGAGATACTGCACTGACATTGATAATATTGTCCATGAAATTGCATAAATACGTAATGATGAATCCCTCCTTCAGAAGGGGGAGGAGTTACACAGCTCGGTATCCACAGGTAGGACAGACTGGTGCACTTTAGTGGTCTCCGTCTACTACTGGAGGTGGTCCAGAAGTACTACTGGTACTACCTCGTACTATCACCTCAAGAACCTCCGCAAACTCCGCCCTTCACTCACCATGGCAGATGCTGAAAGGTTGGTCCATGCTTTTGTTTCCTCCGGGCTGGACTACTGCAATGCACTCCTTATCGGGATTCCTAGCAAGAGCACTCAAAAGCTCCAAGATGAGGGTGTAAATACAGTCATATCACTCCCATTCTCAAAACCCTCCACTAGGGATGGGCGGTATGGACTAAAAAATGTATCACGATAATTTCTGGCATTTATCCCGATAACGATAAAAAAATACCAATTCAACTCCACCTTTGTAACTATAAATCTATCACCACATTCAGTCTTTGGAGCCCCCAAAACACTGCTCTAAAAGATACTAAATACTACTAAACTACACCAATTAAATTGGTTTGTTACACAAACACATATCAACGGGAATTTATCTTTCTTTCTTTCTTTCTTTCTTTCTTTCTTTCTTTCTTTCTTTCTTTCTTTCTTTCTTTCTTTCTGGCTCATTTCTTTCTGGCTCATTTCTTTCTTTCTTTCTTTTAGGCTCATTTCTTTCTTTCTTTCTTTCTTTCTTTCTGGCTCATTTCTTTCTTTCTTTCTTTCTTTCTTTCTTTCTTTTTTCTTTCTTTCTGGCTCATTTCTTTCTTTCTTTCTTTCTGGCTCATTTCTTTCTTTCTTTCTGGCTCATTTCTTTCTTTCTTTTAGGCTCATTTCTTTCTTTCTTTCTTTCTTTCTTTCTTTCTTTCTGGCTCATTTCTTTCTTTCTTTTTTCTTTCTTTCTGGCTCATTTCTTTCTTTCTTTTGGCTCATTTCTTTCTTTCTTTCTTTTTTCTTTCTTTCTGGCTCATTTCTTTCTGGCTCATTTCTTTCTTTCTTTTTTCTTTCTTTCTGGCTCATTTCTTTCTTTCTTTCTTTTAGGCTCATTTCTTTCTTTCTTTCTTTCTTTCTTTCTGGCTCATTTCTTTCTTTCTTTCCTTCTGGCTCTTTTCTTTCTTTCTTTCTTTCTGGCTCATTTCTTTCTGGCTCATTTCTTTCTGGCTCATTTCTTTCTTTCTTTCTTTTGGCTCATTTCTTTCTTTCTTTCTTTTTTCTTTCTTTCTGGCTCATTTCTTTCTTTTTTCTTTCTTTCTTTCTGGCTCATTTCTTCCTTCCTTCCTTCCTTCCTTCCTTCCTTCCTTCCTTCCTTCCTTCCTTCCTTCCTTCCTTCCTTCCTTCCTTCCTTCCTTCACGTAGGTTGTGCGTGGATTTAACGCAGAACCATAAATCCGCTTTACACAAAAACGTCATCAACGGGAAGTAATCGTTTTTACCGCGAGATGACAAATTCTTACTGTGGGGAATTTTTTTGACGGTTTATCATGAACGGTAAAATATCGCCCATTCCTACCCTCCACGGGCTCCCTGTATCACTCCGGATTTAGTACAAGGTCTCTCTCCTCACACACCGATGTGTTCATGGAACTGCTCCAACTTACGTCTTGGATCTCCTCACTCCTCAGACATCCTCACCTCCCTCCGTTCCTCCTCCACCTACCTGTTAAAAACCCCAAAAACCAAACTCCGCACAATGGCCGATGGAGCCTTCAGTTGTGCTGCTCCTCGCCTATGGAATGCCCTCCCAGACCTGAGGGCCTTGCAGACTGTGGACGCTTTTAAACGTGGCCTAAAAACCCACCTTTAAAAAAAAAAAAGCATTTTCCGGCTGATTTTATTCATGGTTGATTTTAACTTGTAGCACTTTGAGATTTGTTTTTAATGAAAAGTTCTCTAGAATTAAAATGTATTATTATTACTACTGCAGGACGTGGGTGTGGCATGCAGCGGGGAGAGTACATAATAGTACATAGTATACCTGATGTTTACTGATCTGAAGGGGGCTGGGTTTATTATCATTCCTTTCCCAGTCAGGATGTGCATTTATTTTTTGTAGGTTATTTTTCGAGACGGGTATTTCTTTTTGTTACGTTAAATAATAACTACAGTAGGACTATGTCGTTTCTGGGAAAATAGCAGCCGGATGGTTAAAACTGCCACCCGAAATGGGTCTAGAACTAGGGAAGAGATGAGATGAACATGAATAAGCTGTGAGTTTCATGTCAGCCGTGGTTGCCATGGTGACATTTATCATTCTGACTCACACGATAAATTCACCGAAACTTTGTCGGAAAGTTGTTCTGAAGAAAAGAAAACCTGGACTCTGTGGATAGGCGTTCTCTTTCTTTTTCTATTTGTTTAAATGAAAGTCAGGACATGTGCCCTGTATTTCCCCCTCTAATAATAATCAGTCATCAAAGTCCAGTGTTCAGGCTTTAATTAACCAACACAAGGCACTAGTGGCAGCAGATATAGACTTCTGCTTTTAAATCTGTCCAATTGGGCAGATCAGTCTTAAGATAAATTGTAAATTAACTGAAATAAAAAAATCAAAATGCCGTAAATATAACTTAAACCCACCAACCCATCAGCAGTTTCATCCTCTTCCGTGTAACCAGCATCCTTATCCCCTACTTCCATGCATCCTCCTTTCTATTTTCCGCCTTGTTTTTCCTGCCATGCAGCTGTCACTGCTATTAATAAGCGTGAAACCCCCATAAAAGCTTCTTTCCGTCCTCGATCCCAGCCATCTCCCCCTCCTTCCTCCTACACAGCACAAAGGACTCTTCTGAATTTCACTTGTTCCCTGTTGTTAGTCGGCAGGTTCACTAGCAACTCTCCAGGAACGTTGTCCCGTCCTAACATTAGCCTTTCACTTAGTAATGGGTCTCCACGTTATCAAGACAGTCACAGATTCAAAACACATCACTCTTATTTTCCAAAGGAACTAAATATTGGTGCGGTTTTTTAAAAACATTGAGACACAGTGAAGGAAAATTCAGGGAAATAGAAGAACTGCAGTCAAAGTTGGGGTTAAGGTCAATATTCTGGTTACTGAAACATTTGGAATAATCTGTTTCCATGCGTGAGCAAGCAGGGTTATCCCTGTATACATGGTGATTAATCATTTGGGATATCTGGATCAAACCAACGACGCACAGAGAACGTCATGACGCAATTCCCCTCAGTTTTGCCGTCCATATCCGCACTATCACGCAACTTTTGGCTCACCTTTTGTTAAATCTCAATCCCGGTACTTTGTACCGTCTACAAATGCCAAAATGTTCATATCTTTCATTACATTTATGAAGTGATTAGTCTCCTCCTGGTCTTACGTTTCTCCATGCTCTCCAAGAACTTCCTGGACTCAAAAGACCAGGATTCCTTGTGAACAGAACATGCAGAAAACAAATTCCTGTTCCGTTTGATGGGGATATTCCGTTTGGCGTTTACATGACCAAATATTCAGTTAGAAAAGGAGTAACCCAGGGGTCATATTCGGGTTTTTAAAAAACGGAATATGAGCAAATTCCGGTTATTCAAAGGGGTTATTGGTGTTTACAACTGGGTTATTGCTAATATTCCAGTTAGAAAAGGGTTATTGACTCCATGGAAACGCAGTCACTGTTTCACTCGTCCAGAGCTGAGAAACAGCTCCTCCACAAACCACTTTTACATCTGCCGTGATCCGTGGTGTGAGATTCAGAGCAACAAAATACATTTCGATTCCCATCCCTGCATGTCACTGACCTCAGCCATGCAACCATGGTTTGTGACTTTACCGGGATAAACACCTGTGAGGAATAAAATGTGTCCGTCCAGGATGATAACTCAAGTTCCACATTGGACCGGTCGCCGGAGAAACAGAGCGCCTTCTGACCTGAATAAGTTATCATGCTCTCTGGAGCTTCAGTAGAAGATTAGAGTGAATATTTGGAGTTTTGATAACAGGTAGCAGCATGTCCAGCCCGTCCTGTAGAATTTGAGCGACTACCTTTCATTTAGAGTCTGAAACCAACGAGAGTTAAGTCTCGTTCTTGCACAAGAGTGACGAGCCCTTCAGCAGTTATTGGAACTACAATAATCAATTGCAAATACATGTATACACACTACATGATGCAATTTCATTAATACTGTACATCTGTTTTGGTATTCAAATGTTTTTGATTTATTTACATCATTTTAATGGAAACTTAAAATGTTGAAAAGTGTGGTTAGTAATCCGTAGACCAGATATTACTTACTACACTGATGTAGTACTTTCACCTGGGATACGGTCCTACAAACTCCCCAGACCCTGAGTAAGGTGGAAGTGGGTTGAGATGATGGATGGATGGAAGGATAGGATGATGGATGGATGCATTGGTGGATGGATGGATGGATGGATGGATGGATGGATGGATGGATGGATGGATGGATGGATGGAAGAGTGGATGGATGGATGGAAGAGTGATTGTTGGCGTTGCTGGCGGGGATCTTATCTAATGTCGGTGAGGGATTGAACCGAAGTGGTTGGTGATTTCATGTCAGGGAGATTTAACAAAGCTTAACAAATAATGTCCTTTCTATTTAAAGGTTAAAAATGTATGCTGTCATTTATTTGAGTGCAAAAGGAACAACATGCTTTTAACTAATTGTGTTTTAATCAGTATGTATTCATATATAATGTACCGTATGCTTTAAACTGTGTACACTTTACCTTTTAGAGTTTGTGGGGGCCTTGGTACTGAGGTAGAGCTGGGTATCATCACTGACCTCCCGATACGATACGATTCCGATACAATAGGTCCCAAGACGATACGATTTCCGATACGATATCGATATTCTAATTACAATAATGGAATAACGTGATCCTTCCATCGCTACGTCCGGCCAGAGAAGCCTCACCCTGACTGGTGGAAAGAAGCGGCCTGCTCACTCCTCAGGTTAAGGAGGAGACTTGAGCTCAGTGCAGGGCCTCCCGGGGTTGGTATAGGGGGCAATTCCCAGGACTGACTTAGCAAGGAGCAATGGGTGATAAAACGGGGAGAAAAAAAATCGGGATTAAATTATTTATTTATTTATTTTATTTTTTTTTTTAAATCGATACTTGGATTTATGTATCGATAATCGTTCCTACACATGTATATCGATAAAATATCGATATATCGATATTTTTAACCCACCCCTATACTATGCTAGTTGGAGCCGGGGTTGTCAAACTACTCTCACCATGGTGACCCAGAACAGATTCTCTGGACAGTAGGAAGTCTAAAGTACAAACACATTTATTTGCCAACCACATACTTAAACTCCAGCAGAAACTTGTCTTGTTGCAGTTGTACTACACAGATGTGGACAAAGCCATCTGGTTTTTATCTTTTGTGTTCGGATAGTTGGGGGGACAGTGTTGGTCGTTGATGTGTGTCTTAGACCTGGACTGTGTTCAATTTGAAGGCGTACATGAAGGCGTCGCGGCTGCCACACGTATCTGACAGACGTGAACCTTCGGTCAGACTGCCAGTGTCCTTCTAAACTCTGTCCACATGAGGGCCGAGAGACGTGTTGATGGTAAATAAAGACAGCCGGAGAGGTTAATGTCAAATGGCGCTTTTCCACTAGTACCTACTCAGCCCGACTCCACTCGACTTGCCCTTGTTTATTTTCAATACCCAGATGAGAAGTAGGAGGTTGGAGTGAAGCTGCTGTGAGGTATTTGATTGTGTGATCTAAACGAAGAAGACAACAACACTAAAGATGTAGAACCTGGAGGAGATGATAGATGTGCTGCTGGGTCTGTGGCTTGTGTTCGATACCAATTTAAAAAATGAGAGTGAAAGAAGCTTCAAGCGGCCACGCTTTTTCATTTCTGTTTGTTTGTCTGAAAAGTCAGCTGGAGCCGTGAGCAGCTATGAATTGACAGAGTTCCTGGTGGATCTGGTTGTTCCTTATCACCCGTCTAGATCCCTTTTTAATTCTCTCATCACCAAATAGACTTTTGCTGCCATTGCTGGTTGAATAAAATGAACAAGAATCCGTCAGAGTCTCTTTCTCTGATTTCCTCCTCCTGACTCAGACGTCTGACTCCAACCCCCCGACCAATCGGTGGCCTGTAGTGTGATGATGTCAGATACAGCTGACTCAGCAGCTTAGAACCTCGGCAGAATAGATACAGAAAAGTATCTACTCGACACGTTAGACCCCTAGTGAAAAGAACCAAACCGAGTCGAGTTGAGTAGGTACTAGTGGAAAAGCGCCAAAAGCTGAACGTTGCGATTCTCCGCTGAATGAAGGTGTGTTAAAATGACGTTTGTGAAAGAGATTTCCTCGTCTCGGTTTGCTGAAATCAACTGGTGAATGAGCAACAATGCCTGGACACAGTTGTCCTCCACCTGTTGCGCTGGACGCCGCTGTTTATGTTTGGTAACGTATAGTTGTCAGAGTGACAGGATCAGCTTAGAGGCGATTTAAAGGATAGGAGGCAGCTGTGCGGTCGGGGGGGTTGCTGGGGGTGTTACCTCACACTTGTCACCTTCCTCTGTCCCTCACACACAAACCACATTCACAAACAGCAGTACACACTCTTTTCTTTGACTTTGTCCAGCTGAAAAGACCTTGAAGCAACATTTTGCTCCAAACGCACGTTCTACCCGATAAGTCAAGCATTAAGATGTTTTCACGAGGGATAACTGGACCCGGGACAACCCAGGACAAGCTAGGATGGAATGGAAAATGTAAATACATGACACTGTGGTTCCCGAAGTTACTTTCAAGTGTTGTATTGCATTGTTCCTGCAAACACGTCTGCAGGCCAGTGGATCATGTTGGTGTCCCCCTGCAGCGTAGCTGTATAGCAGCATATCTAGGATGAAGATCTGTTTCAGACCAGCTGCTCTAGTCTGGTCCTGCAGCTGCAGCTACGACTACTGACTCTAACACACGAGTTACACTAACTAGAGGTTTACTAAACACTAACTAGAGGTTTACTAGACACTAACTAGAGGTTTACTAAACACTAACTAGAGGTTTACTAGACACTAACTAGAGGTTTACTAAACACTAACTAGAAGTTTACTAACACTAACTAGAGGTTTACTAAACACTAACTAGAGGTTTACTAACACTAACTAGAGGTTTACTAAACACTAACTAGAGGTTTACTAACACTAACTAGAAGTTTACTAACACTAACTAGAGGTTTACTAAACACTAACTAGAGGTTTACTAACACTAACTAGAGGTTTACTAAACACTAACTAGAGGTTTACTAGACACTAACTAGAGGTTTACTAACACTAACTAGAAGTTTACTAAACACTAACTAGAGGTTTACTAACACTAACTAGAGGTTTACTAACACTAACTAGAGGTTTACTAACACTAACTAGAGGTTTACTAAACACTAACTAGCGGTTTACTAACACTAACTAGAGGTTTACTAAACACTAACTAGAGGTTTACTAACACTAACTAGAAGTTTACTAACACTAACTAGAGGTTTACTAAACACTAACTAGAGGTTTACTAGACACTAACTAGAGGTTTACTAACACTAACTAGAAGTTTACTAAACACTAACTAGAGGTTTACTAACACTAACTAGAGGTTTACTAACACTAACTAGAGGTTTACTAAACACTAACTAGAGGTTTACTAACACTAACTAGAGGTTTACTAACACTAACTAGAGGTTTACTAAACACTAACTAGCGGTTTACTAACACTAACTAGACGTTTACTAACACTAACTAGAGCTTTACTAACACTAACTAGAGGTTTACTAACACTAACTAGAGGTTTACTAAACACTAACTAGACCTTTACTAACACTAACTAGAGGTTTACTAACACTAACTAGAGCTTTACTAACACTAACTAGATGTTTACTAAACACTAACTAGATGTTTACTAAACACTAACTAGAGGTTTACTAACACTAACTAGAGGTTTACTAAACACTAACTAGAGGTTTACTAAACACTAACTAGAGGTTTATTAACACTAACTAGAGGTTTATTAACACTAACTAGAGATATTACTAAACACTAACTAGAGGTTTACTAAACACTAACTAGAGGTTTACTTAACACTAACTAGAGGTTTAGTAAACACTAACTAGACCTTTACTAACACTAACTACAGGTTTACTAAACACTAACTAGAGGTTTACTAAACACTAACTAGAGGTTTACTAAACACTAACTAGAGGTTTAGTAAACACTAACTAGACCTTTACTAACACTAACTAGAGGTTTACTAAACACTAACTAGAGGTTTACTAAACACTAACTAGAGGTTTACTAAGGTTTACTGAACACTAACTAGAGGTTTATTAACACTAACTAGAGATATTACTAAACACTAACTAGAGGTTTACTAAACACTAACTAGACCTTTACTAACACTAAGTAGAGGTTTACTAAACACTAACTAGAGGTTTACTAACACCAACTAGAGGTTTACTGAACACTAACTAGAGGTTTACTAACACTAACTAGAGATATTACTAAACACTAACTAGAGGTTTACTAAACACTAACTAGACCTTTACTAACACTAAGTAGAGGTTTACTAAACACTAACTAGCGGTTTATTAACACTAACTAGAGGCTTACTAAACAGAAAGGTTTTAAAGGTGAAGGTGGTGTCAGCCTCCTTAACCCAGATTGGAAGTTGGTTCCATAGTAACGGTTCCTGATAGCAGAAGACCGTCTTTCAAATCTACATTAGAAACATAAGGTACCGGTACTATCAGGTTTTGCAAATAATGTGGAGCTAAGCTGTTTTTGGCTTTATACTAATATATATTAATATACTGTTTAAACAACAAATCCTGATCAAAATAACACCAATGTTTCTCACGATTGTACTGGAGGCCAGGGCAAAATCTGCTAATCCATACGTAAGGTTTATGACTAAATACTTCAATTTTAGTCTTATCACAACACAACACAGGACTCCAAAAATGACGATTTTGTCTTCATGTTCATCTGCAAACTGTAATCTGGCTTTTTTATGATGGTTTAGGAGCAGTGACTTTTTCTTTGATGCGTTAGCCTTCAGTACATGTTTGTACAGAATATGTTTTACTGTGGGTAAAGACACTCTTCTTGGCTTCAGTTAGCATCTTTACAAGGAGTTTCATTGGGGTTCATTTCATTATTTCGTATCAAGGAAACATAAACTTTCCTCTTCCTGAGGTTCTCCAAACATGTGTATTCATGTTTGAGCAAGTGAACATAGGAACTACAGGTATTTGGAAATGATATCCCCGAATGGATTCCACTGGAAGAGATCCATCATTCTATTCCTGATGTCTTGGTTGGTGATGTCAAGCAACCTTAAATCTGAAGCTCCAGCTTCTAATATGTTCACACTTAGCCTAAGAAGCATTTGAAACTAAAAGAAAAACCATTATGTGGAATTCTTGAAGCTGTTTGAAGCCACTTAGTTTATGTTATCTAAGGGTGCTTTCAGACCTGTGGCCCGATTGTTTTGTTCTGATTCAGGGGCTTAATCGATACAGTGGTTTCGTTTTTCGTTTGTGGCGTTTGTGTTCACAAGGCAACCGTCTGTAGCGGTTCAAAGCTGTTTAAAGGAACATGAGGCAGGATTGAGGCAGGATTTATGAATAAAATTAGTATACGTTTTAAGTTTTCTAGTAATAATGCCAGATGAAGCGTTCCAAACCAAAACGAATGAGCCCTCTAGTGTATCTCTCCGTTGCCTTGAACAGGCTGTGTGCTGCAAAATGTGCTGCAATTGTGACCAGAATTTCCCACGCTGTCCTGCGGATGTGACGTCACATGACGCTGCATGCGCGTTCTCCCCGTTCTCCCGTGCCGGCTTCGCTGTTGGCTGCAGTACCCCCGACGGCCGTCGTGGTGAAGGGTGGCGCTAGAGAGTCTCATTTCTTAAAAGGAGCCTCATGCTCCTTTAACAAATGCCATGCACGAACCAACTGTTCTCTCATTGGTCAGAAATTAACGCGGAAGGAGTTGTGGAGCATCGTAAGCGAGTTATGAGTGGAATGGAAGCGAGCCGAGACCACCTCTCCTAGGAAATCTCTGTGTTGACATATACCAAATGAACCGATCTTTAGGGGGAAACGCTCTCTGTTTCGGAACAACTGCTCCAAACTGGACAGGTGTGAAAGCACCCTAAGACAATCATATCAAATTCTCCAAAAACTATTTTCTCTCCCATTTTAAAAATGATTTTAAAAAAAATATATAAAATCCTAACTGACAGAACTCCAGAATAAGGTTTTCCTTTTTCAGGTTGGAACTGTGTGTGAAACTCAAACCTTGTTTTGTGTCTCATACCTGTCTCATCTCTGAAAACTTGACTTCCAAACTCTCCTCTTCCTCTGGACCCTCATTTGTTCCCTCATCTGATTTCCTCAGCCCCGTCCTTTGATGTAATCTGATTACTCTCCATGTCTCTGTCTTCTGCAGATCTGAGGTGAAGTTGAGCAGATCCTGCCCTTCCTGATCGGAATCGCCGCCACATCTTCAACCACTCGGACGCTTTTTGCCTCCACGATGCAGCCCTTCGCTCTTCTCTCCTCCGTCTTGTTCCTCGGCCTCACCTCCGTCTGCTTCTCCCAGAGCGAGACGGACCTCGTCGTTCAGACGCGCTCCGGCTACGTCCGAGGCGTCCGCCGGACGGTGCTGGACCGAGGCTACGTCTCGGCCTTCCTGGGCATCCCCTTTGCCGAGCCACCAATAGGGAAGCGGCGTTTCCGCCCCGCCGAACCAAAGCGCCAATGGTCCGGTGTGTTCGACGCTTCCCAATACCCCAACAGCTGCTACCAAACCGTGGACGTGACGTTTCCTGGCTTCCAGGGCAGTGAGATGTGGAACCCCAACCAAGAGATGAGTGAGGACTGCCTGTACCTCAACGTCTGGGTGCCGACCTCGCCCCGACCCCACAACCTCACAGTCATGGTGTGGATTTACGGTGGAGGTATGTGTGAACAACTCTTCCCAAAGCGTTAACTATCATTCACACAATACCGCTTGTAGTAAGGATCAGTGTTGTGCTAGTTACTGAGAAAAAGTAACTAGTTACCGTTATTAGTTACTTCATTAAGAAGTAACTCAGTTAGTAACTCAGTTACTTAGACCAAAAAGTTGAGTTAACAATGAAAAGTAACTTTTTAGTTATTTTAAATGCTCCCATTAATGCCCCTCTAGCCTTCATTTCACCACGGTACTCTATGGAGAATAATACAAACTTTTGATCAACTTGAATAGTTAAATAGTCTTAAACTTAAACAGTCTCCCCGCTTCTTCACTTCCTGTGTCAATAACGTTGGTTGCTTAGCAACAATGCTGAGAACAGCCAATGAGCTTCAGCAGCAGCTCAAGAACGGGACCCTTTGATGAATCGTTCATTACAGTCTCAGATATAATCCATGGTGTCGGTTTATAAGAATCTTTTTGCCCAGAAGAAAAAAGAGCGACAACAACGACCCATAACTATGTTCTTCTCTGGAAAAAACACACCTGCACCGCGGCTTTAGGAGAAAAAGACGCTACAGAGTCTGGATGCAGCGGCTCAGAAGAGCAGTGGAATACGTACAAGGCGGTGCTGATCTCCGCAATTTGAAAGCTTTTATAATAATTGTAAAAAAAAAAAAAAAGGTTGCTACTTCGTGGATTTCACTTATCACGGGTTCTTTTTGGAACGTAACCCCCATGGAAAAAACAGGGATTACTGTAATGACATTCACTACGTTTACATGCAGTCAAAATTCGGGTTATTACTAATATTCCGGTTACTGAAACATTCGGAATATTCCGTTTACATCCGTGAGCAAACAGGGTTATCCCTGTTTACATGGTGATTAATCATTCGGGATATCCCGATCAAACCAGAGACGCGCGGAGAACATCATGACGCAATTAGCGTCATTTCTGCTTCTTCTTCCTGTATCCAAATTTAAAACAAATGCTGCTTCGCGCAACTTTTCTCTCACCTTCTTGTAAATCTTCTATCCCGGTACTTTCTACCGTCTACAAATGCAGAAATGTTCATATCCTTCATTACATTTATGAAGTGATTAGTCTCCTCCTGGTCTTGTGTTTCTCCGTGTTTATAAGAACTTCCTGGACTCAAAAAACCAGGATTCCTTGTGAACAGAGCATGTGCAGAAAACAAATTCCTGTTCCGTTTGATGGGGATATTCCGTTTGGCGTTTACATGACCCAATATTCGGGTTTTAAAAGGAGTAACCCAGGGGTCATAATCGGGTTTTTAAAAACCGGAATATGAGCAAATTCGGGTTATTCAAAGGGGTTATTGGTGTTTACATGGCCGTGCAAATTCGGGTTATTGCAAATATTGGGGTTTTAAAAGGGTTATGAGTGCATGTAAACGCAGTCAATATCTCCATGCTGCGAAACTCTCCTTGCTCTCTTGGCTCGCCATGACCATGTTTTTGAAAGCACACACACACACCCACTACGTTTCCTCCGGTCTCCGCGTATGGGGGAAAAAAGTTTCACTGTAGCCAGAAATAATGGAGTAACGCACCGTTTGGTTACGGTAATTGAGTTACCGAATTTAAAAAGTAATGTGTTAGAGTATTAGTTACCGCTAAAACTAACAGCGTTACTGTAACGCGTTACTAAATAAAGCGTTAGTCCCAACACTGGTAAGGATAATAAATCATGCTGGGTATCTCGATCACGCCAATCCTCATTCCTTAAAGGGGACCTATTATGAAAAACAGGTTTTTTCTTGCTTTAACATATATAAAGTGGTCTCTCCTCACCCTGGCAACTCAGAAAAGGAGGAAAGCAACCAAATTCTGCAGTGTCTGTACAGCCGCCCGGATGAGCCGTCCAGTGTCATGTGGATCTACGAGCCGTTCAGAATCTGCTCCCGTCGTTACGTAACGACGGGAGCGATTTACATAGTTTGGCCTCAAATGCGTGAAACCACGCCAACAACTAACTCCGCCGGCTGGAGCTTCCTCCATTTTTTCGTAGCGGTGTATCGCGTCATTCAGGCAGCCAATCAGCACAGAGCCTCATTATCATAGCCCCGCCCCCTCAGAATCCTGCATAGATAATGAGGTTAGAGAATGGGAAGATAAAGACATGGCTCAGAGGCTGAATTTCTAATTTATTTAGCAAAAAAAATCAAAAGCTTGTTTTTAAGACATTCAAGGCCTGTTTAAAATAGGTATTAGATGCCATAATAGGTCCCCTTTATATTACAGATTTTTTTTTTTTAAGGTTTTTTTGGGCTCTAGTGGCCCTTTATTGGAGATGCAGACTGGAAAGGGGTAGAGAGAGAGAACGGGGAAGACACACAGCAAAGGTGCGCAGGCTGGATTCGAACCCGCGACCGCTGCAGGAGGAGGACTGTAGCCTGTAGCCAAAGCAAAATTGTTTTTGCTTTTTTGATATTTTGACGCTTTTAATTTGATGGTGATTTGTTGTTGTTCGAGATAAAGCCAACAATAAACAATAATTCCTGGCTGCAACCATCTAAGATCTGTTCTGAGAGGGCAGCAGAGATTACTCAAGTACAGAACGTGGCTGCAGCACACAAATCCTGGTCCAAAGTAACACCAAGGTTTCTCAGTAGTTCTGGTTGCTAAATAGGGGTGTAACGATACACTAATCTCAAGATACGGTACGATACACGATATTGAGGTCACGATAACGATACGATACGATATTATAGCAGTATTTTTTTAACAACCTTGAATGAGGAACACATGACTGGAAAAAAATGGTCTTTTATTTGAAAGACACAAAATACAAAACAATGCTGTGTGTTTGCCCTATTGTTACAGTTTGTAATGCTTTATAACTGTTTAAGTTTTAAAGAGAAAGCCTGGCCAACCATTTTCAACAAACTGAACTAAAAGTAAATGTCAGGTTTGCATTATGATCTTCAGTTTCATACAAGTACAAATATTTTGCCACAAAATGAATAGTTTTTCTTATGTATGACTTGACTTTTTTCTTTTCCAGAAATGTAACAACTTAAATTAAAGAAATAAATAAAAGTAAATAAATGAACTATGAAAAGTCCCAAACTCCAAATGCAACATGACTGTTATTGATCTTCTGCCAGAGCTTCACCTGCTCCAGCCTGTGGCCGTAAGGTGAACCCCGTTATCGTTTCATCCTCCCACATTTGGAGATGACACAATCTTAAATCAAAAAAAAAGATTGATTCATGCTCACTTTATAAGTAAAAGTTCAGAGCTCAAAACCCCCCAAGAGTCCTGTGATCGGGACCACAAAACGGTACTAGTTTCTTCTGAGCGTAGTCAGATTTGGTCCGCGGGTCGAGGTCGTCACGTGATCCCGCTGCACCAATAGGAAGTTACTAATAAACAATATATTCATATTAATAACCCAATGTCGCGCTACAGTTTGTCACCTCCACGACACGTATCGTGACGTTTTTGTATCACGAAATTTCGTGGCACAATATATTGTTACACCCCTATTGCTAAACTAATGCCATCCAGAGTAAGAAGATGGTGTAATAGTCTGAAGTTGTCAGTAGGTCAAGTTGTGATAACGTAGGTGAACATAAGCTGTGATGCTGAACGCTTTCAGGGTTCTACAGTGGCACTTCCTCGCTGGACGTCTACGACGGTCGCTACCTTGCTCACACTGAAACGGTCATTGTGGTGTCCATGAACTATCGCATTGGCGCCTTCGGCTTCCTCGCCCTGCACGGCTCGGCCGAGGCTCCTGGGAACGTGGGCCTGCTGGACCAGAGGTTGGCGCTGCAGTGGGTGCAGGATAACATCCATTTCTTCGGTGGAAACCCCAAACAGGTTTATTTCTTTCCATTAACTCAGTCATTTATCTTCAGTGCAAGTGTAAAATGGAGCCGGCAGTAGGAATGGGTGATATTTTACCGTTCACGGTACACCGTCCAAAAAATTCCCCACAGTAAGAATTTGTCATCTTGCGGTAAAAAACGATTACTTCCCATTGATGACGTTTTTGTGTAAAGCTGATTTATGGTTCTGCGTTAAATCCACGCACAACGTATGTGAAGGAAGGAAGGAAGGAAGGAAGGAAGGAAGGAAGGAAGGAAGGAAGGAAGGAAGGAAGGAAGGAAGGAAGGAAGGAAGGAAGGAAGGAAGGAAGGAAGGAAGGAAGGAAGGAAGGAAGGAAGGAGCCTGAAAGAAAGAAAGAAAGATATGAGCCTGAAAGAAAGAAAGAAAGAAAGGAAGAAAGGAAGAAAGGATGAATTCCCGTTGATACGTGTTTGTGTAACAAACATGGAGGATCTGAGTCATTCCAGTTTTGCAGTACAGGTAGACTCATTTAATTGGTTTTTATTAATTTAATTTAATTTAATTGGTGTAGTTTAGTAGCATTTAGTATCTTTTAGAGCAGTGTTTTGGCTCCAAAGACTGAATGTGGTGATAGATTTATAGTTACAAAGGTTGAGTTGAATAGGTATTTTTTTTATCGTTATCGGGGTAAATGCCAGAAATGATCGTGATACATTTTTGAGTCCATACCGCCCATCCCTACCCAGCAGTCATCATGACCTTCATTTTCTTTTTCCTCTTTTGTGTTTGTAAAACAGGTGACCATCTTTGGTGAGAGTGCCGGTGGGGCTTCAGTTGGGTTCCACCTGTTGTCTCCAGACAGTCGGCCCACTTTCACCAGGGCTATCCTCCAAAGTGGCGTCCCCAACGGTCCCTGGGCCTCCGTCAGCACGGCTGAGGCCCGGAGACGCGCCACACAGCTGGGTAAGCTGGTCAGCTGCAACGGCGGCAATGACACCGAACTGGTGGCCTGTCTGCGCAATATACCTGCGCAGGAGCTCATCGACCAGGAGTGGCAGGTAACGCAGACTTGGTCCACTGCTCATTTCACCTCTAACCCTTTTTATATAAGGCCACGTTTACACGTAGCCGGGTATTTACAAAAACGGATATTTTCCCCTCTACGTTTTCAAAAATATCCTTGTTTACACGGACCTGCATGAAAACGCTGTTAACGTCATGCCAGCCAATCAGAATCCTGGAAAAAACATCAACAAATGACACGTGTATTCGTGTAACATCCAGTTAAGGCTGAATTATGGTCCCGCGTTAAATCGACGCAGAGCCTACGGCGTAGGGTACGCGGTGACATGCACCGTACGGCGCGCATCGCCGCGTACCCTACGCCGTAGGCTCTGCGTCGATTTAACGCGGGACCATAATTCAGGCTTTACTTCCAAAGACGGAACGAGTCTTTCGTTTGGAGTAACAGAGAAGTGGAGTTACTTTTAAGTGTGACTTTAGAATATAAAACAGGTAAAATACAAGAAAATATTGACAGTAGCCAAACTAATTGTAAACACAGGTCGCACACATGACGCTGGTGAGTTTCTGGTGCATAATGTGACGTTCTGAAGCTTAAATTTCCGTTTTCCTCTGTTTTCCTCCGTTTTCCTCAGTTTTCCTCCGTTTTCCTCCGTTTTCCTCCGTTTTCCTCTGTTTAGACGCAAACGTGAAAACAGAGTTTTTGAAAATCTCCACTTTGGCCGGAGTTTTCAGAAATGATCGTTTTTGGGGGCTTTGAGCTGCGTTTTCGTGTAAACGAACGGCCAAAACGCATGAAAACGCCGCCGTTTTTGCTCCGTGTAAACGGGGCCTAAACCTGCACTGCCACAATCATTTGGCCTACCATTACCCTGGATTCACACCGAAAGCATCACAGGCGTCATAGGCGTCCGGCTGCCATTCATTGTCTACGAAAGCTCGTTGTGAGAGGTGTCGTCGGCATTGGAGGCGTCCAGAGCGTCAATTTGAAGTTGAAAAATCTGAACTTTATGCAAATGAGCAGCGGCGACGCCGAAGCAGCGTCCAATCACAGACCGGGATTTCCGAAGCAAGAAGCCTCAATGCAGATTGTACTTTCATGTACACACAAACGAACACTCATTCACATGCACACATGAGCAGAGCTGTGCACTAACAAACTTATTTTATCAGGAATTAATACATTTCATCCAGCAAACTAGGAATGCGCGATATTTTTTTTTATTTTCACGATAAACCGTCAAAAAAATTCCTCACAATAAGAATTTGTCATCTCGTGGTAAAAACGATAAATTCCCGTTGATGTTTTTGTGTAAAGCAGGAAGGAAGGAAGGAAGGAAGGAAGGAAGGAAGGAAGGAAGGAAGGAAGGAAGGAAGGAAGGAAGGAAGGAAGGAAGGAAGGAAGGAAGGAAGGAAGGAAGGAAGGAAGGAAGGAAGGAAGGAAGGAAGGAAGGAAGGAAGGAAGGAAGGAAGGATAAATTCCTGTTGATACGTTTTTGTGTAACAAACATGGCGGATCTGAGAGCGAGATAGATGTATAGTTACAAAGGTGGAGTTGAATTGGTATTTTTTTTATCGTCATTTTTATCGTTATCGGGATAAATGCCAGAAATTATTGTGATACATTTTTTAGTCCATACCGCCCAGCCCTACAGCAAACTGACATTTCTGCTGATTTGACTGCCGTTTTCACCTGAATTGCTCATGTGAAACACGTAACTGATGGTTGAGGAGCTGTATGGTCTGAACTATTTTATTTGCTACATCTATCCAATCATGCGCTCGTCTGGATTTTAAGTGTTTTTTCTTTTCCTCCACATTCACTCTTGCTCGTGAACATCAGCTGTGTTTGTGAAGTTAAACATGTGAAAATAACATATTCGGCAATAGGATTTAACACTGATCATTAGAAGGTGGCCCTGGTGCAGAGCTGAGAAAGGATGCTCAAAAACAGGCTTTGTTCATGGAGGCCATGCTGCCAAACGTAAGAGTCGCACCTAAACAACAAGGTTCTGTAATCTCAGATCCTGTTACTGAAAAATAAAGTTTTACACATGTCACAAAGGAGCAGAAAAATGGCTGACAAATTCCAGAAACCCTCCAAGGGATGTTGGAGTAGGAACACAAAAACGTAAAGCCAGAGGTCTATTTCAGATATGAGGTTCTTCAAACTCTTTTTTTAAATATTAGGGCCTTAAAGTTAGATAAATCAACACTGAATATGATCTTAATCTGTGTATCTCAACTATAAAACCGTCATCGGTGGAGCTCTGATACTTTGGGCCAGTCCCAATCCCCCCCTAGTCCTACTTTTCAGCCCTACCCCTAAATTTTGCGGGTTCCCGTGAGGGTAGTGGTGTCCCAATTCCTCTTTTCATGTAGGGGTAGTGGACATATTGAGGGCTAGTGTGTATCAATCTAGCCCTTCAGAGCGAGGGATTTCAGATGCTGACTTGCTGACCGAGGGCCTGAGAAAATTTCCCAGAATGCTTTACGTCATCATTTGCAGACTGAATCAAACAAAAAAACATGGCGGACATTTCTAATTTTTAGTGAATAAAATCAATATTTTTAGTTAGTTTCTGCATAAAAATGTGTTTTGATTACATTTCTAGCGAGAAATTTATATTTTACTTTCATAATATTCACTCAGTGAATGTACATAATCACTCGCTTGCTCGTTGTTGCGAAGTTTTTTCAGATCTCGCCAGAATAAAGGATGATTTATGGTTCCGCGTTACACCAACGCAGAGCCTACGGCGTAGGTTACGCGGCGACGCGTGCCGTATGCTCTGCGTTGATTTAACGCGGAACCAGCTTCTTCTCCCGAGCCGGCGGCTTTTCTCATCCCCCGAAAACATCGGAGCAAATTTCTTAACAGGGGTTATTTAGATAAACTGAGCCCAGGTTAGGGATCTTAAAGGTTAATTTTACGCCTGAAAAAATATTAAAACTTAATAAAGTGGCATATTAACAGCGCTACAGCTGAAATTAAAACAGCTTCTAGCTCTCGACTTCCTGATATGGTGTGACGTATGTGCAAACGTAACTACGCAGTCGCTTACGTACCCAAACGTAAACCACGCAGTGACGTAGCAAGTGGTGTCCCAATCCCTAGGGAACATTACAAGGACCCTACCTATTTTTAGGGTTAAGTGGTAGTTGGTGAGGGCTAGTGGTAGAAAGTAGGGGGTGTATTGGGATTGGCCCTTAGATTCACAGTATTCGGGCCAGGCAGGAGAAAAATCTAAATAATAGGAGGAGGAAGATTTTTTTTTTCATTATGCACTTCAAGGAAATAGTCGAAATGTCGAGAAAAAAGTCGAAATGACGAGAATAAAGTTGAAGTACAATATCGAGAAAAAAGTCGAAATGTTGCACTCTTTGGTCTTGTGGTGTTTGTGTCAGTGGGATCAGCACGTGAACCCTGGATTGTTCTTCCTGCTCCAGGTTCTGCCGTGGTCAGCCCTCTTCCGGTTTTCCTTCGTACCCGTTGTTGATGGTGAGGTTGTGCCCGACACTCCTGAGGCCATGCTCAACTCAGGAAACTTCAAAGACACCCAGATCCTCCTCGGTGTCAACCAGGATGAAGGTTCCTTCTTCTTGGTGTACGGAGCACCAGGCTTCAGCAAGGACAATGAAAGCCTCATCTCCAGAGAGGACTTCCTGGAAGGTGAAGTTCACAGAGCTCTGAACATTGACCTTAATTTGCTGGTAGATTAGCTGGAGGGTCTTCTTTCGGGAAGATTGGCAGCTGTCTTAAATGTGTTGGCCCTGGATCCTCATCAAGAGGATGTGATGCGGTCCAGCTGGGCAGTGGTTCGGTTGACTTCAGGTCCCTCCAGGAATGTTGACCGTTCCGTTGCATTGTGTTTGACTGTGATGAAGATTTATGGTAGATGCAGAAAACCAGTTATCTCCCAAAGGTTCATGGGCTTTTTCTGGTCACCGCATTTAATCAGTGGTGTTTTAGGGTTAGCAGTTACTGGAAATATTTATCCATCCATCCATCCATCGTCCACCGCTTATCCGTTCCCGGGTCGCGGGGGCAGCAGCCTCAGCAGGGATGCCCAGACTTCCTTCACCCCAGACACTTCCTCCATCTCTTCCAGGGGAGTCCGAGGCGTTCCCAGGCCAGCCGAGAGACATAGTCTCTCCAGCGTGTCCTGGGACTTCCCCGGGGTCTCCTCCCGGAGGGACATGCCTGGAACACCTCCTAGGGAGAAGGGACATGCCTGGAACACCTCCCTAGGGAGGAGGGACATGCCTGGAACACCTCCCTAGGGAGGAGGGACATGCCTGGAACACCTCCCTAGGGAGGAGGGACATGCCTGGAACACCTCCCTAGGGAGGCGTCCAGCAGGATCCGGTACAGATGCCCAAGCCACCTCAGCTGACTCCTCTCAATGTGAAGGAGCAGCGGCTCGACTCCGAGCTCCTCCCGGGTGACCGAACTCCTCACCCTATCTCTAAGGGAGCGTCCAGCCACCCTGCGGAGGAAACTCATCTCGGCCGCTTGTATCCGCGATCTCGTCCTTTCGGTCACTACCCAAAGTTTATGACCATAGGTGAGGGTAGGGGCGTAGATTGACCGGTAAATCGAGAGCTTCGCCTTTCTAGCTCTTTCTTCACCACGATGGTCCGGTACACCGACCACATAACTGCGGACGCTGCACCGATCCGTCTGTCAATCTCACGCTCCATCGTTCCCTCACTCGTGAACAAGATCCCGAGATACTTGAACTCCTCCACCTGCAGGACTTCTCCACCCACCCGGAGAAGGAACACCACCCTTTCCCGACGGAGAACCATTGCCTCGGTTTTGGAGGTGCTGATTCTCATCCCTGACGCGTCGCACTCGGCCTCAAACCGTCCCAGCACATGCTGAAGGTCCCGGTACGATGAAGCCAACAGGACAAATTCATC
Organism: Cololabis saira; assembly: GCF_033807715.1. Taxonomy (NCBI): domain Eukaryota; kingdom Metazoa; phylum Chordata; class Actinopteri; order Beloniformes; family Belonidae; genus Cololabis; species Cololabis saira. The sequence goes on from NC_084606.1 coordinate 35,761,300, forward strand.
CGCAAAAAGCAGAGATGAAATCCTGTGGTTCCCAAACCGGATCCCCTCCGGCCCCTGGCTGCGCCTAGAAATCCTGTCCATAAAAATTATGAACAGGACCGGTGACAAAGGGCAGCCCTGCCGGAGTCCAACATGCACCGGGAACAAGTCTGATCTACTGCCAGCAATGCGAACCAGACTCCCGCTCCGATCATACAGAGACCGGACAGCCCTTAGTAGAGGGCCCCGGACTCCATACTCACTGACCCCACACAGAATGGCACGAGGGACACGGTCAAATGCCTTCTCCAGATCCACAAAACACATGTGGACTGGTTGGGCAAATTCCCATGAACCCTCAAGTAGGCAATATTTATGGTTCTGACTTCTGGTCAGACCGCACTGCTTTCTAAGCTACAGACAGTTATTTTGTCTAAATTTAACAGTTTTAGAGCCATGATTTCATCAACCACAGTTTCACACATGAATCTCCAAACTTTTGTTCTGAAAGGTGTCAAGCTGAGCGTCCCGCACGCCAACGACATCGGCCTGGAGGCCGTGGTGCTGCAATACACTGACTGGATGGATGAGAACAACGGGCTGAAGAACCGGGACGCCTTGGACGACATTGTGGGTGATCACAACGTCATTTGTCCGCTGGCCCACTTTGCTCGCATCTACGCTCAACACCACGCCCTCAAGTCCAATGCGGGAGGAAGCACCATCAGCCTGAACGCTGGAGGAAACTCCCCAGGTAACTGAGATGAGTGGGTGTTTCACACTTCACAGCTTCAGCTGTGGAGAGCGGCTTTGCTAAGCGTCTTCAGGGCTGATGAGCTCATGATCATCGGACGCATTCACTTGGCTTGTACCACTGATTGTAGAGCAATCTCTTCCTCACAAAGCTGAACGCCGTTTGTGGCAATATGTCTTCTACTTCACACATCTGTAAGTAATGATGTTGTTTTATCTCCAGGTGAAGTTTTTTAAACGCTGTTCTGCCAACAAAGCATTACGTTTGTCCATTTTAACTTTAAACATTCAGACATATTGATTCATAACATATTGTTCTGCCAATAAGAGAAAGAACATTTTTGAGTAGTGGAGTCGGGATGGGGTCTAACATGCACGTGGTTGATTTAGCTCTATTGACGAGTGAGGTCAGCTAAGGGAGGTCTACAGGATCGAAACAGTCTAGAGTCAAGTCAGAGCCTAGGGAAGTCGCTAAAGCTGAAGAAACACCTACAACCGGCTGGTTGATTTCTTCTCTAATTCTCATGATTTTACTGTTAAAGAAGCTCAAGTCTTCACTACTGAGAGCTGCAGGAATGCACGGCTCAACAGAGTTGTGACTCTTTGTCAGCCTGGCTACAGTGCTGAACAGAAAACGAGGGTTACTTTTGTTATCCTCTATCAACGGTGAATAATAAGCTGTTCTGGCTTTGCGAATGGCTTTTTTATATATTATTAGATTGTCTTTCCATTCATGACAGGAGTCTACAGACTTACAAGAGTAAGTTTTACGCATTTTACGCACGTTTTATTTCAACATGCGGATATCTGAGTCATAGGAAACCCTCCTTCTCAAATGAGCAACTGCATCTAAAGCTGAATGCAGCAAATCAGCAGTGTCACTAGCAAGGAAATCAACATCTGCATAGGTAGAACCCAGGTCACTGGCCTCGACTACTTCACTATTTTCCGCTATTGTAAGATGAGCAATGGCCTCCCTAAATTTAGCAACAGCTTCATCGGACAAACTTCTGCTAAAATAATACTTCCTATTTTGCGCTTCAACATCGTCAATATTAAATTCAAACGTTATTAAATAGTGGTTGGATAGGAGGGAGTTTACAGGCGACACTGACAGATTATTGGGGGTCGACACCGTAGGTGAGGACGAGATCCAGGGTATGGTTAAAACAGTGCGTCCGTTTGCTTTCTTTTTGTGAAATGCCCAATGATTCTAGAAAAGAATTAAAAGCTAATTTAAGATTATCACTGTCAACATCGATATGAATTTTAAAGTCACCCACTATGATGACTTTATCTGTACTGATCAATAAACCAGATAGGAAATCTGAAAATTCAGACAGAAACTCTAGATAAGCCCCAGCAGGGGGCCGGTACACTACCACTAACATAACTGACTTCTTTGATTTCCAGCTCAGGAGTTTTAGACTAAGTGTGAGCCTTATAATCACATTTAGTTTTAGGTTTTATTTGGTTGTATTTATTAGGTTTTATTTTATCTTCTGAAAATGCCCTCCTTACATTTCCTTTTAAATTGTAGAAAATGTTGAGTTTGTTTTAGTTTTCATTTTAGTTCCTTATTTAGCTTATTCCAGAGTTAGTTTGGAAAGTTTGCTAAATGACTATATGATCTGAAATAATTCAAAAGACCAAGTTGTTTTCTTGTCTTTTTCATGAAGGAGGCCTCTACCTCTACCTCTTTGATCACCGCGCCTCCAATTTAGCCTGGCCAGAGTGGATGGGCGTGATCCACGGCTACGAGATTGAGTTTGTTTTTGGCCTCCCACTGGTGCCTAAACTCAACTACACCGCCGATGAGCAAATACTGAGCCGGCGCATCATGAGATACTGGGCCAACTTTGCTCGTACAGGGTAAGGCATTCAAAATGACAACGGACTAACATTTACCTAGCCCTAAACGCCATGTTAGCGTAAAATAAAAAAACAGACTAACGTGGACCTCGCCTTAATAATCAACATTTTGTGAAATACAGACAAACTAATGTGGACCTAGCCTTAAACATATAATAAAAACATACTTACATGGACCTAGCCTTGAACATCATGTTATTATAAAAATAAAATGGACTACCGTGGACCTAGCCTTAAACATCGTGTTATCATCAAATAAAAAATGGACTAACCGTGATGTTATCGTAAAATAAAAACAGACTAACGTGGACCTAGCCTTAAACATCATGTTATTGTAATATAAAAACAAACTAATGTGCACCAAGCCTTAAACATCATGTTATTGTTAAAATAATACGGACTACCGTGGACCTAGCCTTAAACTCAACGTCATCATAAAATAAAAAACGGACTAACGTGAACCTAGCCTTGAACGCTATGTTATTGTCAGACGTTTCGAGGTTGCAGAACTCCCGGCCACAACCATCTAATTCAGAGGTTTTCAACTGGTTTTGTCCCAGCGACCACCATTATAAGCAAGAAGCAACTCGGGGACCACTGCTTTGGGGAATGTTTGTTTTTTTTTGCACCTTGCTTTTAAATAAGAGTATGGGCCTATATAGGCTATTTATTTGCATCAGTGTCTATTTTTATTTGCACCTTTTGCTATATATAAAAAAAAAAAAAACAGTCAATGAAAAATGAGCAATAGGAAGCCAAGAGGGCTTATAATATTACAAAGTTCACTCTCACTCATTTGACATCATTTGGATGGGTAAATTATTCACAAAAATGAATAGTAAATGGAAAATAAATTGAGTCTAAAGAATAAATATATATTTTTTAAATTATTATTGTTTTCCATTTACAATTTCACGGACCACCTGCAATACCACCACAGACCACCAGAGGGCCGCGGCCCACCGGTTGACAATCCCTGATCTAATTGATCTTCGTGTTGCCTTGATTCCTACATTTTTCAGTTCACACTGATGTGTTTGAGCAGGTGTGAACTTCAGTTGTTGTATCTGTATGAGCTGTAGTCGGCAGCAGTGGCACTTGTAGGTACTTCACCTCTTTTAATGGCTTGCTCCTTCCCCCATTGTCTTCTTCTTCTTCTTCACACTGCTGCTTGTCAGAAACCCCAACGAAGTGAGTGACAGAGGGAAGCGCTGGCCCGTGTTTACCCTCAACGAACAGAAGCACGTTGGACTCAACACAGAACCTCTGAAGATCCACAAGGGCCTGCGCAACCAGATGTGTGCGTTCTGGAACCGCTTCCTGCCACACCTCCTCAACATCACAGGTGAATATCTCACCCCACACGGAAGTGGCTTACCTCTAATTTAGCCTCATTACCTCATTTGGTCTAAAACATCTTGGGAGAGAATTTTCACACAGACACAGTTTATAAATGGTAAACAACACTGGCCACGGTTACATGATGTTTTTTTAATTCGGAATTAATTATTCCCGAATTAAATAATTCCGAATTAAACTATTTTCCTTCAAGTTTACATGGAAATAGTAATTCCGAATTTAGGTTTACATGGAAAACACGTTTGATCGGCTTTCTCCAATTCCTCTCCAGGTCTGGGGGTGGGGAAGATTGGATAGGGGGGGGACCGGAAGTTAAACTACCGGAAGAAAAACTAACTTAGTCGCTACAACTTTGAAAAACTCACAATTTTTATGTTTCCTGCCATCTGTTCTTTTAATTATTTCCAGGTCCTCCAAGCTATTTATTAAATAAATGTTCTCTGCTCTTGACCACCGTTTACTGCTGCTGCATCTTGAAACTTTGTTTGGAAAACCAGCCCAGCGTGGAATATAAGCGTCATGGAGACAGACGGGCGAGAGAACGAGCAGAAAGAAAGACTGGAATTAATTTAAAGAGGAATGAGTGTTTACATGATCGCGGAATTATTCTATTCTATATTCTATATTCGGATTTAAAATCGGAATAAACCAGCCACTTACTTCGGAATTAAGTTTAATCGGAATGGCCATTTTCATTCGGAATCAGGTGTTTACATGGTCATTTTTTAATTTATTCTCATTTTAAATTAAAGAGGAATTAAACTTCCCATGAAAACGCACTCACTGATTGATTGACTGAATTAGCAACCGTAACTAAGGGGAACGGAACTCACTGAAGAGATATGGGTACCTTATCTATTTCTATTTCTCATTTAAAGCTTTTTTATTTTATTTTCTGATCTCACACACACACACACACACACACATACCCTGACACTACATTTCAAATTTGGTCAGAATTGGGGTTTTACAAATGTCACAACATGGTGCAAATTTCACAATGTTGATCAGGTAGTTTGAATCTCCGTTTGGTCACAGTAAATAAACCTCTGTCAAGTTTAAAGAAGACAAACTACTATGTCTTGGTAGAAGTTCATAGTTTTCTGAGTCCTTAAACAAAAATCTGTAACGTTTTGGTTAAAATTCCAGAGATCCGGTATAACAGATGTGTTCACAGCAGCTGCTTTCAGTCTGGCATTAGACTTCATATGAACCTGGGGCGGAGTGTACTTTACATTACATTATGTAACCAGGACACATTGAGCCCGTACAAGCATTGAGTAGATTCATGGAACAAATCAGGGAGATAATGTGACATAATGTTCCTCAGTTGAAGTTTAATTCCTCTTTAATTCAGAATTAAAATTAAATAAGATTTAAAATGAGTAAAAATTACCATGTAAACACCTGATTCCGAATGAAAATGGCCATTCCGAATTAAACTTAATTCTGAAGTAAGTGGCTGGTTTATTCCGATTTTAAATCCGAATAAAATAATTCCGCGATCATGTTTACACTCATTCCTCTTTAAATTAACTCTGGTCTTTCTTTCTGCTCGTTCCCTCGCCCGTCTGTCTCCATGACGCTTATATTCCACGCTGAGCAGAGACCATTTATTTAATAAATAGAAATCATTAAAAGAACAGATGCAAACAGGAAACATAAAAATTGTGTTGCTGCTAATCGAGTAAGTTAGTTTTTCTTCCGGGAGACGTAACTTCCGGTCCGCCCCCCCGATCCAATCAGAACCTTCCCAACCCCCAGACCTTAAGAGGAATTGGATAAAGCCGATCAAACGTGTTTTCCATGTAAACCTCAATTCAGAATTACTATTTCCATGTAAACTTGAAGGAAAATAGTTTAATTCTGAATTATTTAATTCCGAATTATTAATTCCGAATTAAAAAACATCATGTAACCGTGGCCACTAATACAATTACAAAGTCGGTCTTCTATCACCTGAAAAACTTCTCCAGGATCACAGGACTGATGTCTCAGCAGGAAGAACTCATCTGTTTCCAGCTGACTTTGATGGATTGTTCTAAATTATAATCTCTTTTCTCTTTACTTTTCCTGTGTTTGCACCTTGAACTGCCTTGTTGCTGCAATGTGATTTACAAATAACTTGATGTGTGTGTGTGTGTGTGTGTGTGTGCGATCCTGCAGACAACATCGACGAGGCGGAGCGCCAGTGGAAGGTGGAGTTCCACCGCTGGTCCTCCTACATGATGCACTGGAAGAGTCAGTTCGACCACTACAGCAAGCACGAGCGCTGCGCCGACCTCTGAGCCCGTGGGGAGGATGGAGGGGGGGTCCCGGAGGTCACATGACCACTGCTCTGGTCACGTGACCCCTGCTCTCCTCCGTGGTCGCCCAGCGAAGTCTGACTTCTCTCTGTCTGTCTGTCTCCAAACTCACTCAAACACAGGCACTGTTCATCCTTATTTAACTTATTTATTCTATTTATTGAGAGGTGTGTGTGTGCGTGCGTGTGTGCGTGTGTGTGTGTGTGCGTGTATGTATGTATGTGTGTGTGTGTGTGCTCAGCATCCACTCCACCTATCATGTATTTCAGGAACACTTTGTCCTTGCCTGTTCCGTCCCTTTATTCCTCCTCACGTCTCATTCTTTCATGTCCGCTCTATTTTTCTGCCTCCTTCCTTCCTTCCTTCTTTCCTTCTCTCCCTCCTCCTCTCCTCTGTGTCTCTTCTGTCCCTTCATTTCTCCCCTCTGACCTCTTCTCCTCCTCCTGAATGTGTTCCTCTCCCTCCATCTCTTGGTCCTCCTGACCCCGTTTCTCTTTCCTTCTCTGATCTCCATCTCTAACCGGTCTCCTCCCATCCTCCCGTCCGTCACACTTCCTTCCTTTCGTGTCTTGTTCCTCTTTCCTTTTAAGCTGGAGCGCTCCCTTCTTTTTCCACTCTCCCATCCACTTTTCCATCCCCTCTTCCCTTCAGCTTCTCTAACTTCTCGTGTTCCTTCCTCGGCAGGGTCTGAGCTGCATCCCTCTCCCTCCCTCCTCCCTCCTCCCTCCTCCTCCCTCGTCCTCCCTCGTCCTCCCCTTCCCTCATTAGTGTAATGGAGGCAGAATAATTCACTCAGGAGTGAGATGGAGCGACAGAGCGCTGGCTCAGCCTCCGGCCCACCGTCCCACTCCACACCAAGGATGGATGGAGGGAAGGGAAATAAAAGAGAGAAGGTAGAGAGAGGACGCCGCAGCAGAAAGGCAGGAGGAGGCAGAGATGTGATGGAAAGATTAAAGGACAAATAGGCAGGGTTACGTAACTGCAGTGAATCTGCATGAATGTTTGCAGCTCACGTTCACCACTGATCATGTGACTCCGGTACTCAAGCTAAACACGGACTTGAAATGAAAAAAGGAGGCGTTTTTATGAACAGATGCGAATGGTTTTGTTGGTTTTAGCAGCTTTAACTCGCATCTGCAAATCAGAAATAGAGGAAAAACATGTGTTTAGCACTCGTGTGTCTAGCGAACTAAGCGCTGGTTGAACTCCCTGGTGGCCGTCCGTCCCCGGGCCGACGCTCTGGTCCCGGCAGACCGTCCAGCATCTGCTTCTCTGATGAAAACATCATTCAACTGAAGCTCCACATCACAATACAAGTCCAGGTTCCTACTGTAGCGTCTTCTCTGATCCCTGAACATCTTCTCAACTGTGCGGCGTCTGAACAGTTCAGATCCAGTGTATTCACTCTTGTCTTAAAGTGCACAGACGCAGCACTGACGCAGGGCCGGCCCAAGCCTCCTTTTTTATTTTTGGGGCCCTCTATTACTGCCAATAATACTGATTATTGATCATTCACACACCCACTATAAACGTACCGTATTTTCTGCACTATAAGGCGCACTAAATATCTGGTAAAATACCGTACTGTAGTGGCTGGGGTTGAGTTACGTATCTACTTGATGGAGCTGCGCTACAGGAAATGCTACAAAATCCTACGGCAAATGCAAAAAAAAAAACCAAGAAGAAAAGTACCGTATGTCAAACTTTATTAACAAAATAAAAACCAGCTTTGCTCCGTCTTGTCAAAGTCGCCATTATACGAGTCAGCGTCGCTGCTGTTGTCTTGAACGTCTGTGACGATTCCTGATGTTTTTAGCGCCGTTACTTCGGCGACACCAACTACATTACCCACAATCCCCCTGACTACAGTAACAGAAATTACCGTAATGATCATATATAAGGCGCACTGCATTATAAGGCGCACTGCCGGTTTTTGAGAAAATTAAAGGCTTTTAGGTGCCTTATAGTGCGGAAAATATGGTATTTCGCGTACTTGCCTGTCATTACAAATACACGTGTAAAACTAGATGGAAGAACTTTTTGTTATAGTTAGATTGTAATCCACAGGGATTAAGACCATGGAAGCAACAACAGATTAACAAATTTGCAGAAAAATCTTTCAATGAATATTGATCAAAGTCAGCAACTGCCCCTACTGGCCACACAGAGAAGCAACAGATAAAAGGTCAAAGGTCACAGTTGCAGCAGAGTTGTTTCATCATCCTACTGTCAGCCTGGCAGGTTTTTACCATCTATGGTTTTTAATCTGAAATGGAGCAAATTCAGCTACAAGAGCGGCCTGGGGTTGATTTACACTTAATATTTAAAGTGATATAGTACTAAGTGTGATACTGAGTGTCATCTACAGTGTAGGCCTGCTAAAAGAAACAAAATAATCAAATAGATCATTTATAAACCATTTACTGTAAACACATTATCTACTTTAGTTTTGGTTTTAAATAAACTGCAACAGCAATGTGCAACAACAATTTGAAGTGGAATCACAACAATTAAGTGCAACAACAAAGTGCTACAAAAAGTAGAACTTTAATTAAAATCAAAATCAAAAATGTTTAATTTTTTAACTCTTGGGGGCCCCCTAGTGGTCACGGGGCCCTAAGCAGCCGCTTACTTCGCTCATGCCTTGGGCCAGCTCTGCACCAGTTATTATCGTTATTGAACGAACGAAATAACGAAAACTAAAATTGAAAAAACAATTTCATTAACTGAACTAAATACAAACGAAAATTAAAAGACAAAAACGATAACTAACTGAAACTATATTGCGTGTTTTGAAAACTAACTAAAACAAACTGAAATTATAGATATAATTTCCTCCGTTTTCGTCCCTGTCAATAAAAGCCTCTTGGTTTGATCAATTTATTCTGCTCTGGCCGTTTATCTCCAACTGGCAGCTACGGCAAAAACTAAGCATTTTTGAAAATATAAAAACTAGCAAACCCACACTAAAAACGAATTAAAACTAACTGAATTGAAGGAGAAAAAGTCAAAATAAAAGTAAACTAAAATTAAAAATTCAAAACAAGTTCATGGTGGGAAAAGGAAAAACTGTAGGTTGTTCAGAATTCAGAGTCGAGACTCAAATACTGACGTAATAATTAAGGTTTCTGTGAAGTTTTTTCGATTCACAAGGAAAGTCAGCTGGAGGCTCTTAGAGGAACATTTCACCGGAGTCCAGTTCAGTCAGATTCAGATCAATTTAATGGCAGCTCATGAAAAGCAGCTGAATAACGAAAACCAACAGATGGTTATGAATTTTCTTTGCTTCAGTGTTGAGAAAGCAGTGGAGAGGAAAGCCCTGACCCATGTCCAGCTAGTTGAAGCAGATGGATGTCCCTCTTGGGTTCTGCTGGAGGAACTCTGTCCATTTCTACTGTAGCAGGAAGTGAGACGTCTCCCGGGCATTGGTGTCTTGAAGACATGCTTGCTTCTATGTACAGCTGAGTATCATCTGCATAGCAGTGAAAATATATGCTGCAATGATGAATGTCTTCCCCTAAAACCCTCATTTATCTGGGTATGGGACGAGCACTGGCCTGTGACCCCTTGGTTGATTAGTTCAGACAATGTGGATCTCCGTGTTTTGCCCATGAACACTACAGATCCATCCACTATCCCTACAGTTGTACTCAAGGGCGTAGGTTTGGTCTCAACATTGGTAGGGACGATATAACAGCATAACCTGCATGTACACTTTTTGCTGGGGATGGGACGTTAATAAGACCAAACAGATTGGGGGAACGGGGGTCAGGGCTACATTTGTCACGAATATGAACCTAATTAATTGATAGGCTAAATGATCAATGCAAAATAAATCTGTATTGACTTATACTAACTTTCATGTGTTCACCTGATACACGGTTCGATTCAAGTCTTTGTTTTCAAAAACTACTAAAGAAACATTTTGAAAACTTCCAGAATATTCCAGGATTTTATTAGCAATTTAAATTCCAATATTTGAACATAAATTAAATTATTATATTATTATAATTGCACTTATTAATAATCTCTTAACTATCCAGAATACAAAAAATAAACATTTGTCTAAGACCATCAGCCAATCAAACGTGCGTTTGAGGAAAAAAAAATGGACCGGCACATTCAGCAAGCGAAGAGGGGTAAATATAAGTCTGGACATAATGAAAATAATCCACTTAATAATGGTAGGGTCAATTCTATCCTTACCCAACATTTGGGAAGACAATCTAAATTACCTTTTATATCTGAACTCGTATAATGCAAATAAGGTTGCTTAAAAGTTGGTGGGGACAATTTGAGCCCCCTGAAAAGTTGGTAGTGTTATGTCCCTACCGTCCCTTTGCAAACCTACGCCCTTGGTTGTAGTGTAACTGACGCCCCCCCCTGAGGAACCGCTGCCCTGGACATTCATGCAACGCTGCCCAAAACTAAATGCCTTGTAGAAGCTTAACTGAAATGTATGGGTCCGATCACAGAACCCTGTGGAACACCAATACTAAGGCTGGTGCATGAGGACGAGTCCTCGTTCACATCATTTAGAATCATTCAGATAAATACAACTAAAACATGGCTCATGCAGTTCCTTAAACTCTTATTTCAAGGCACCGTTCTGATTCATCATATGAACTGCAGAATTAAGATCTCTGAGGACGAGCCTCGTCCGCGAGGACAAGTCTGAGGTCACGAGGAGGCGTTTGGTGCTGATGGGATCTCAATCCTGACTGAAACCTTTTAACCATTTCACAACTTCAAAAACCATCTCAGCCTCTGCCTCCCGTCCTGCTTCCAGACACGTTCGAAGACTAAATCTCAACTGGAGTCCTCATCACACTGAGGCTGCCGTTGAAAGTGAATTTTTCAGCAAGGTTCACTCCCCAATCCCTTAATCACCATCCTCCTGTTTTTCGTTGTGTTCCACTCCCCGATCAAGCTTTACCTCCACGAACACAGTCCAAATATGCACGAGTCAACAAGTCAGGATCATTTTTTATTCATTACTGTATGTCTGTGAGAACAGTGTTTGTGTGTGTAGAGCTTGGCTTTAGGGTGGAACCAGTACGTTACGTCAGCAGGTCCTCACAGGGACAGTGAAGAAAAGTGTGTGTGTGTGTGTGTGTCAGCGTTGCTGATGGCTGTCGGCATGTGAAGCTTCTATTTATGGCTCTGAGTTGCTTTAAAAAGATCTAAATATGAATAAAGGACTGTAGCTTGTGTCTAAAAGCAGAGGAATGCATGTATGTGTGACTCCTCCCCCTGCGTCAGCCCCACCCCCTCCCCAGACCTATCAGATCCATGCATGTCCTCGCTGTTTCCTGCCAAACCTGGACTGTTATCTTCTCACATTTGTACTGTTCAACAGAAATAAATAACGTGTGTGTGTGTGTGTGTGTGTGTGTGTCTGATCTTTGCTCAGTTTGATGTTAGCAATAAAAACACTAGTAAAGGAATATATTTGATATTTAAACGCAGTGAACGTATGATACAATAAAAACAGCAGCGAGGACTGACTGTTGTGTTTTCAAAGCAATATTATATCCAGCATAGAAACCAAACATGAGTGCCATAAACCTTCCTGTCCTGTGTTGTGTTGGGTTTGTTCGGTCCTCGCTGATCGCTGTCGGTTCGCTCACTCGTTCTGTAAGTGCTGAAGACTTCTGTAGCTTCCTGCTGTGTCACCGCTTTACAAATAAAGGTTTCCTGCTGCTTCCGTCCACTCCCAGTCTTTGTTGTGCAGTCATTCGCCAGCATCACTTACCTGCATCCAGAGGTGTCTTCAGTATTCACATTCATTACTCAGGTAGAAGTATAGATACTAGAGTTTAAAAATAC